>NC_041396.2:123098698-123251198 GCF_900747795.2 Erpetoichthys calabaricus
TGACCTTTTTCCAAACCAAACTTTTTATTGATGTTAAAAATCTGCCATTAGCTAGGATCTTTGGTTTGTTTCTGGGCTTTCTGATTCATAAACTGCACACTTGGCAACTCTTTACACAAGGTATTGTATCTCTCTTGTGCCCATTTATTACTTTTTTTTTTTTTTTTATTGTTTTCTACAGTATATTGCTTGGGCCCAACAGGCTGTAATATTAACTGTTTGTTCTGTATTGCCACCAACAGCTAATAGTTTAAACTATATCTCTACCTATACTAATGGTTTTAGACATTTTGTCTTGAATGTTCCTATTACCCAATTATGTACCATTATATACCATTAAGTTTATTATCATTCCTCTTACTGATAAACCCTATACCATGTTCTGTTAATAAAATTCAATAACCAATAATGCTTAAATTGGTCTGACTTTAATTGGTAATTTTGTAAGTGCTAATATGGTGATAGTCACTAATGTAATACTAAATATAGTAGTCATGTGTTAGATTTTGATTAACTACTGTACAACAGGTGGATAGTAGGCATAAGCACAGTCCAAAGTACATACAAACATTAATCCTTGAGGGTAACTGTTGTCCTCTCACAATAAGTATCAATGGCCGATAGAATTAAGTTATTATAAAAGTATTTCCTCTTATACACATTGGTTTTACACTAGGTGGTGAGCATTTTATGCTGATCTAATTTTCTAAACTATTTACTATTATTACCATTGTTCAGTTTAAATCCAAAATAATTTTGAATAATGCACTATTTCCATCAATAAAACAGTAGTTACAAATATGGTCCTCTGATCCTTTTAACTGAAACTTGAGTATGTTGCAACAATTGGAGGTTCAGTGGTCAATTGGTCGATGGCCTGACCCATAGCTTGATCCTTCTTCTGGTATGGCTTATTTCTCTTTGGAGTCTGACAGTTTGTTTGCAGACCTTTATTACGGACCAATCTCCCAGTTCAAATCTACTCTGTTATGTCCGATTGGCTAAGAGCAGCTTTTACCTGCAGGTATAGAGAATTAAGAGTTTTGCTCAATTTTAGTCAGTATTGCAGTACTTCATCTGGAATTGCAGAAGGTACTTATGGATCCCAAAATAATATCTCATGAGGTGTTAAGTCTATTTTGTTGGGGGTATCCCTTATTAACAATAACACTAGTTGTAAAACAGATGGTCATTTTAATCCAGTTTCTGCTTATATTTTGTTTTTAGTGGTTGAAGTGAATTCTGCACGTAGTAAGCACAATGTATAAGTTTCATTTGTTGTGTCAGATATGTTCAAAATCGTTCATTTAAAAACTTATCCTCTATACTTATATCTATTTGGCTGTTGTTATGGCCTTCACTCAATTGAAAAGCATATCCATCACATCAAGTAAATCATCACAATTTAAAATAAAGTCAATCTGATTATGTACTAAGGCACGGGTGTCAAACTCCAGGCCTGGAGGGCCGCAGTGGCTACAGGTTTGCATTCTAACCCTTTTCCTAATCAGTGACCAGTTTTTACTGCTAATTCACTTTTTTCCCCCTTTATTTTAACAGCCATGTTAGAAGGATTCAGTCCTTTGAATTTATTTGTTTCCTCATTAAATGACAGCCAAACAGAAAAGCGATGTGAAACGAGCCAACAGATGACCAGCTTAAACTGGGGCTTCAAACTCCAACCAGTTTCTTAATGAGAAACCGATGCTTGCTGTTAATTAAACCCATTATTTAATTCCACGGCTTGTTGCTGCTCTCGTTCTGCAACAGCAGACATTTCCAAAACTGTTGATTTTATGTTTTTTATAAGAACATCGTCAAAGTGTTTTGGTGAGTTGAGAGATCAACCTTACTGAGACCATCACCTTTCTTTATTTTCAGATACTGTGTGATGTGGCGGCTTGTTTTGTGTCTCATTATTGTTTGGCTGCTAATTAAGGAAAAAGAAACAACTAAAGGGCCTGAGTCAAGTTAATTAAAAGAAGTAATTAGCAGCAAAAATTGGTCACTAATTAAGAAGATGCTTAGAATGAAAACTGCAGCCACTGCGGCCCTCTAGGACTGGAGTTCGACACCTCTGTACTAAGGGAAGAGGCATTCAGTTGGCCTCACTATTTTAAAACTATTGGCACATAACCTTTCCTGCTATGAAAGTAACTATGTAGCCTATAATTCAATTACTATAACATCAAGTCAGCCCTGCCCCCATTATTGATACATGTGTCAATATTGCCATTATTTAATTTTTTAGAGAAAATGTGGAGAAAGAGGGTATTAGTGAAAACCCTGAAACTGGTCTCATTAATGTAACTACTGATAAAAGCCAAATGTGTTAACTCTCTTAATGACAACACAAATAATTCCAACGAAGGAAATCAAAAACAAATGAAAAGAGAAGGCAGAATGGTGTGGATGTTATTAATTAAAGAGCAATGTTCTATGGAAGTTCCTATTGAAATTAAGAAAATGCCAGCTGATTATTCTAAAGTACAAATTTGTCTGTGTTCATTCTACCCTTTTAATGGGTGGCAATATAACACAAGGTTCCTCCAGAAACATCTCTCAGTCTGCGTAGTAAGCAGAAGTCAAGGATGAAATCCACAGTCTGTACTGGGAAATTCTTAATTATTTTTAGGAATGAAAATAGTGAGGCTTGGCATTCCCTTTTACCACTTTTATAATTGCAGAGTATATCTGTCAGATTTTAAATCATTTACAAAAGTGGTAGACCTTTCACTATGTCTAAGGCTAATGGGGTAATTTGTATAAAATATATTTTATCTTTTCCTGCATAAAGTCCAATAAATTATTTCAAAGGTTATTTAGATCAGTAAAAATTATCTTGAAATACATCTATTAACATCTCCGAAGATATTAACTGAAAGCTTAAACAGTTGTTTTAAGCTAATTAAATTAACATGTTTCTAGCTCAGGCTTTATAATTATAATAAAATATCCATAATTTTCATTAGAACATTAGCTTCTAGGAAATAAAACTAAAGCTTCCATAAACTATGTAGTCATCAAAACACGTCTCATTTACTTCTCATTTAAAATATACAAATTACAGTAGATATAATGCAAGGAATGGATGAGAAATCAATATATGACATGCAAGTGTAATGGGCTATAAACCTGTGTTTTAAAGAAAAGGGCAGAATTTCTGGAAAATTCTGCTACAGGTTATTGCTGATGGCTATCTACAGGACATAAATATTTACCTGTCTTGCTAAAGAGTCCCCTGCTTTGAATAGTCAGATTGCTTTGATTTAGTATTCTGGGGACATAGGTTTCTAATCAAGTACTCAAATTAAATGTGTTTACACTGTTTGTTATGCAGAGGAAATTGGCTTGCATCATTGTATTCACTGATTGCCATGTTGATCTATGCAGAAATTGAAGCATCTATCTATATATAAAATAAATAAAATCCCTATGTGTGTGTGGGTGTCTTCTGATGAAGTGCGCATGCGCAGGGCACGGTGCGATATTACTGTCGAGAAAGTTAGAGGCGTTTTACGGAAATACAAACCAGTATTACTGTGAGAGGAAATTAAAGGTACACAATACAGTGACGCATATTACAGCCACATACAAGCCAATATTACTGTCAGAGGAGATTAAAGGCATATTACTGACATGCACGCCTATATTACCGCCAGAGAAAATTAAAGGTATATTACGGACGTACAAGCCAGCAGACGTACAAGACGGTATCCTTCAATAAGGGCGTGCACAAACAGGCGAGCCTCAAAAGGGCGACCTCAATTGGGCGCAGCTTATTGAATAGAGCCGTACAAGACAGTATTACTGTCACAGAAAATTAAAGGCACACAATACACGGCGGCAGCCCACGAAGAACGGTCAGCTCAGCAAGTAAACATCAACAAAAGTCTGAAAGAAAGAAAAATACGACCAACAAAAAGAATGAGGTCAAAGTCCCTTGCCATTTAATATAGACTGTTCCTACTAATGTTTATGCACTACTGTTCTAGTGCCCGTTATTGTAACGGGCTAAATGACTAGTGTATATATTTCTGGGAAAAGGATAATAAAGGAAACAGAGAAGTATGGTCTGAGACTCGGGACTGCTGCCTGTTTCTTTTATGCTTTTCACCATATCACTGTGGCTACACCCTATAGCAACAGTGGCTTATACCTGGCCCAGGTTCCCATAGACCGTGCGGCCGGTAACACATTAAATGCCTTTTATGATTCAAAATCCATTTGTATTTAAAATGCCTTCAAAGTAGTTAGTACATCAGATAAATTGCATATTGAGAATGAAGTTCTGCTCTTTTATCAGTTAAACACTACAGTACTTTAAGCTAATAAGAAAATTATTCTAATATATAAAATTTATCTGTGATTAACAATTATTTCTTTTACCCATAACTTCCTGTTGAAGCTATTTATTCATGCGTTCCTTTTCATTGATATCTTTTCAGATTTTCCTCACATTTTCTTCCAGAGTGTTGGTTCTGTAGAAAAATCAGTCTACCTTTTTGTTGGTCAAAAATCCTCTTGGCATTATTCATACACTGTCTTTTATTGGTACAGCATATCTCAATATGGAATAATGACTGGACTGTAGGCCAGTGCTCATCATCAACTTCCATGATGTCTTAGAATGTGTTTCTTGTACTTTAAAATTACTTTTTTTTTTTTTTTTTAATTAATTTTAATTGACTTGCTCTTGAAGACTTGGACTCCGTGTTTCTTTTTTTCTTAATTAGCTGCCAAACAATAATGAGATACAAAATGAGCCAAAACATTACCAGCAAACTGTGTCCTTCATACAATATTTGAAAATATAGAAAGGTGAAGGTCTCAGGAATGTTGATCTGTTCAGGTCCCCAAAACATTTTAACAGTGCTCTTAGAAAAGAGAAAATCAACAATTTTGGAAAAGCTATGCAATTAAACAACTGGTTTAATTAATGACAAGACTCAAGGTCTAATTAACAACTGGTTGGAATGAAATTGGTTGGAGTTTGAGGCTCTGACTAGTTGGTCTTCTGTTGGCTCACTCATTACACATTTCGTTTTGGGTACCATTTAAGGAAAGAAATGAAGAAATTCAGGGGAACAAATCTTAAAAAAAACAAGTCCAATTTAAATAAAAAAAAAAAAACCATAGCAAGATAGAATTCCCAGGAAAACCTATACAGACACAGGCAGAACATTCAAACTCTACCCTGAAAATATTCAAACTTAAAGTTTTATTTCTTATTTCTTGGGAGTAGATCCAATCACTATGTCGCCATACTAATCCTCCTTAATAGTTCTTAAGTTACCTAACAACTCAAGTTCAAAGTTTTTTGAAACACTATTTATGCATGTGAAGCATCCTTCACTTTTGGATCCTGTTTAATTAGTCAGCTAATATACACACAACTAGTATTATCTATGTGCAGTACACATTCTGCACTTCCCAAATGCATCATAGTGTACTCAAATTTACACATACAGTACAAACACTTTACACATACAGTACAAACACACACACACATACACACATGCACACATACCCCACCCAGTAGAATTTTTATTCTTGAAAGAAATTGTCTCCCTTTTATTTTATAGTGATCAAAAGAACATTTTTCCTAAAAACTTGATCACGGTTTTAAGGAAAGATGTTTTGCATAGGTTCCTGCCTTGTGCCCTGTGTTGGCTGGGATTGGCTCCAGCAGACCCCCGTGACCCTGTGTTCGGATTCAGTGGGTTGGAAAATGGATGGATGGATGTTTTGCATATTTATAAACACTTTTATAAGCAAAAATGGAAACATTTTCATTATACCAAATATTACACATATTCAAGAATATTGCTTTAACCCAAATCACTTCAGAGCTCTGGAAATTTATATTGGATATTTCTAGTTTAGTGTGCACAATATATTTTCAGCAAATGCTTGAACATTCAGTTAATAGTAATATTTCAGACAAAGAAGTCCCATTCACATGTCATTTCTTAGACATAATCTGACATTTTGAAACTCGCTGAGCATTCTTTTAACACGTTTGCCAAACACAGAGTAAGATCCAGGAAACTCCCCCAGACAATAGTCTACTATCCAGAAAGTTATTGGGTTCAGTACAGATAACTCCTGCTGAATGCCACTGGCCTTCTCAGCAATTTCCTGAAAGCGGTGCCCTCACAGAGCGCTGGCATACAGGCATAGAAGGAACATGGTCATGAACTTTAGGTATAGGAACAGACAGGAAGGGGTAACTCCCACGGATGGTAAACCAAATTCGGCCATACTCAAGGTTAATTCCACAACAGAAATGCCACAGAGAGAGGATCCTCTTGGCATTATTAATGTTAGCCAGCAGTCTGTAGTTTAAGCTCTCTCTTAAGCAGACAAGAGGTCTCACGTGGAGTTCTCGTAGTTATCCAGTTGTGATCTCATCATTCCTAAATCTATACTAAAACCACACTACTCCTTTTGAGTGACCTAGTAATTCATCCCTCCATAATTGGAAACTTCCTTGGTGTTTCACAAAATGTCCCAGCTGAGAAAGAAAGTAACCTCTTTCAATTGTAAGGTTTTATGTATCGGGACATAAAAAAAAAAATCATCTGGGGCCTCATGTATAAATGGTGCATATGCACAAAAATGTTGCGTCCGAACTTTTCCACGCTCCAATCATGATGTATAAAACCTAAACCTGGTGTAAAGCCACGCACATTATCACGGTAGCTCTAACCCTGGCATACGCAAGCTCTCTGCTCGGTTTTGCACACTGGCTGCACCCAGTGTCAAAGCAGTGCTACTGTTCCTGTATGGTTACCCTTTCTTTTTTAGATCCACATCCCTGACGTGGCTTTATCATATACACTAAAACTAACTGCATTTTGTTTATTAGTTTAAGGCATCTGATTGTAATTAACCTGTAACAATATAATGGTCCAGGGAATAGCCAAAGTATTCCAAATACCATAGCTGCTTTAGCATTGTTACTCTCACTGCACCTTCTTTTTCTTCTTTTAGCTGCTTCCGTTAGGGGTTACCACAGCAGATCATCTTTTTCCATATTACTCTCACTGCACCACTCGGAGTATTTATATCACTATATCTGACTGGGGAATCACAGATTTTCAGTAGCTGATCGGAAAGAGAATTATTGAATTTCCCATTGGGATTAATAAAGTATCTATCTATCTATCTATCTATCTATCTATCTATCTATCTATCTATCTATCTATCTATCTATCTATCTATCTATCTATCTATCTATCTATCTATCTATCTATCTATCTATCTATCTATCTATCTATCTATCTATCTATCTATCTATCTATCTATCTATCTATCTATCTATCTATCTATCTATCTATCTATCTATCTATCTATCTATCTATCTATCTATCTATCTATCTATCTATCTATCTATCTATCTATCTATCTATCTATCTATCTATCTATCTATCTATCTATCTATCTATCTATCTATCTATCTATCTATCTATCTATCTATCTATCTATCTATCTATCTATCTTATTGGTATACAGCATCAAGCACACGCTGCCTCAGCCATGCTGTCAATTGAACTGCTCTCACACGGCAAACGATTCAAAGCTTTTCCTGTATCGACCTCTTGGTTCAGAAACCATTTCATTCGAAGAACTATAAACGCACTCTATCAGTCCATCAAGTGCTCCTTGTAGAGCTGTTTTTACTTATTCATACAATTACCTCACTGTAAACTTGCACTACAGTTTTATAATATTGCACAACCTGAGCCACTTGCATATGATGACGATATCATTAAGATGAAATGCAGCAAAATGTTTATTATACAGATGATAAAACTTTAAATTCTTAAGTAATCAATATTGTTAATAATTAAACATTTGAGGACACGGTGCCGCAGCACTAGCGAGGAGCTGCCGCTCCGTTCGTGGATTGTTCCTGCCTAGCGCTATATTCTTGTTGGTGCTGGTGCGACACTGGAAGGATAGATGGATAGAATAATTAAACACATACTACAAAGATATTTCAATGTTTCTTAAAAGTTTTGAAGAATCGGTGTTCTAAGCTTACAGATGGCTTAACATCTATTACAGAGCTCATTGTGTGGCGATTGGGTATTTGGAGAAAGAAAAGTAAGGACCGGAATTGGGGGTTGGTATGTTTGAAAGGGACAGTACTTCTACAATAAAGTATTTCATCGACAGTCGTGCCTGGTGCAGCAAGCATCTTGCGTGAGACATGAACAATCACTGCGCCACTGTGTTCCCATGTTTAATAACATGCTTTAACTCCTATCATCATGAAAATAATATCACGTATACATCTCAGTATTTTAGTTATTCAGAGAGCTGTAATATTATGAATGTAATGGATTCTGTGTCCTGTCGGAGGAAGAGAAAGCCCGGAAGTATGTAGTGATTCACACACAGAGCACATAGAAGATCAAATACAAAACAAACCATTTAACGTGCTACTTTAGTTACGATGGGATTTGAGAAACTAGTAAATTAAACAATTTTAAGATGAAGTTTATGATGTTCTACTTTAATGACAAAATAAACCGTGATTTAAGTGGAAATTTGTAGATTAAAGTTGACATTTTGTGCTTTTTTCCCCACTGTGTGCCTTTTTTTTTTTTTTTCCCCTCTGTACTCTAATAAGCTTTCATATGACACTCAGACGTTGGGCTACGACTCGCCTTTTCACGGTGACTTTGATATGTGACAACTTCTTTTTTTTATTTCGGGCACTGTGCGACTTTGTGAACTTGAGCTTTTCAGTTTCTCCGACACGCTATGTCACTCGATCAATTTCCTTTTGTTGTTTATACCACTGTTTTTTCTTGCCCCTACTTGGTATTCGCTGAAATTCTTCTATTTTCCCTCGTGCTTTTGCCATTGTCTTTTCACAGAAGGCTGAGCTTAAGGGATATTTATATTGATTTGCATATTCAAAGAGGCGTAATTCTGGGATGAGTTGGGGCGGGACAGCAGGCGCGTACACATGCGTTACTTTTCACGCTGACCGGGATTTGTGTAATGGAAGAACGTGGAAGTTGCCGTTCGCACAGATTTATGCATCTGAATTTTTTCTGCGTACAGTAATCCCTTGCTATATCATGCTTCGACTTTCGCGGCTTCACTCTATCGCGGATTTTATATGTAAGCATATCCAAGTATAAAATGCGGGTTTCTGTGGACAATGAATCTTTTTACTTCTGGTACATGCTTCCTCATTTGGTTTGCCCAGTTGATTTCATACAAGGGACGCTATTGGCGGATGGCTGAGAAGCTACCCAATCAGAGCACGCAGTTAAGTTCCTGTGTGCTGATTGGCTCAGCGATGGTGCGCCGAATTCGATTCCGCTGCGTTAACCAGGAAGTCTTGCCTCACTCATTCAGCATCAATGTGTTTCGCTGTGTAAAGAGTTAACTTTTTTGTGCTCTTTTGTGTTTATCTTTGTGCATAGTCAAGTCCTTCATTATGGCTCCAAAACAATCTGCTTCTGCTACTGCTTCAGGGGTGTGCCCAAACACCAACGGAAGATGCTAACAATTGCCGAAAAGATAAAAGGTTTGGATATGTTTTATTTAAAAAGGAGGAAAACAATATAAGATCTACGGCGAATTGTATATAAGATAATAAAATTAAGGTCGCTACTTTGCGAATTTTCACCTATCGCGGGGGTCTCAGGAACGTAACCCCCACGATAGGTGAGGGATGACTGTACGAACATTTCCGCTTTTCTGCTTACGCCATGTTATAGTGTGAGTTCTACGCACGGCATTATACATGAGGCCCCTGGTCCTTAACAGAAACCACTTGAAAGATTACATAATGTCATTATTAATTAATCAAGAGTAAGTCAAAATGCAGAAGCACATACATGTACATATATACACACACACATATATATACACATACATATACAGTACTGTGCAAAGGTTTTAGGCAGGTGTGAAAAAATGCTGTAAACAAAGAATGCTTTCAGAAATATAAATAATGATTGTTTATTGTTATCAGTTTTACAAAATTCAAAGTGAGCGAACAAAATAAAAATCTAAATCAAATCAATATTTGGTGTTACTACCTTTTGCCTTCAAACCAGCATCAATTCTTATAGGTACACTTGCACAAAGTCAGGGATTTTATAGGATTATAGTCAGGTGTATGATCAACCAATTATACCAAACAGGTGCTAATGATCATCAATGTCACACGTAGGTTGAAACACTGTCATTAACTGAAACAGAAACTGCTGTGTAGGAGGCTTAAAACTGGGTGAGGAACAGCAAAACTCTGCTACCAAGGTGAGGTTGTGGAGGACAGTTTCATGTCATGGCAAGATTCAGCACAGGAACAAGACACAAGGTAGTTATACTGCATCAGGAAGGTCTCTTCCAGACAAAGATTTCAAAGCATACTGGAGTTTCAAGACGTGCTGTTCAAGCTCTTTTGAAGAAGCACAAAGAAATGGGCAACGTTGAAGATTGTAGACGCAGTGGTTGGCCAAGGAAACCTAGTGCAGCAGATGAAAGACGCATCAAGCTTATTACCCTTTGAAATTGGAAGAGTGCCATCGGCTCCGAACTGGTAGAAACCAGTGGGACCCAGGTATACCCATCTACTGTCTGGAAGAGTCTGGCCAGAAGTGGTCTTCATGGAAGAATTGCAGCCAAAAAGCCATACCTCCGACGTGGAAACAAGGCCAAGCGACTCAAGTATGCACGAAAACATAGGAACTGGGGTGCAGAAAAATGGCAAATTTGAAATATTTGGCTGTAGCAGAAGGCAGTTTGTTCGTCGAAGGGCAGGAGAGCGGTACAATGAGTGTCTGTAGGCAACAGTGAAGCATGGTGGAGGTTCCTTGAACGTTTGGGGCTGCATTTCTGCAAATGGAGTTGGAGATTTGTTCAGGATTAATGGCGTTCTCAATGCTGAGAAATACAGGCAGATACTTATCCATCATGCAGTACCATCAGGGAGGCATATGATTGGCCCCAAATTTATTCTACAGCAGGACAATGACCCCAAACAAAGTTATTAAGAACTATCTTCAGCGTAAAGAAGAACAAGAAGTCCTGGAAGTGATGGTATGCCCCCCACAGAGCCCTGATCTCAACATCATCGAGTGTGTCTGGGATTACATGAAGAGACCGAAGGATGTGAGGAAGCCTACATCCACAGAAGATCTGTGGTTAGTTCTCCAAGATGTTTGGAACAACCTACCAGCCGAGTTCCTTCAAAAACTGTGTGCAAGTGTACCTAGAAGAATTGATACTGTTTTGAAGGCAAAGGGTGGTCACACCAAATATTGATTTGATTTAGATTTCTCTTTTGTTTATTCACTGCATTTTGTTGATTAATAAAAATAAATGATTAACACTTCCATTTTTGAAAGCATTCTTTGTTTACAGCATTTTTTTCACACCTGCCTAAAACGTTTGCACAGTACTGTATGTATGTATATGTATGTATATGTGTGTGTGTGTGTGTATGTATATATATATATATATATATATATATATATATATATATATATATATATATATATATATAATAATAATAATAAAAGGCAAAGCCCTCACTGACTGACTCGCTCACTGACTGACTGACTCATCACTAATTCTCCAACTTCCTGTGTAGGTGGAAGGCTGAAATTTGGCAGGCTCATTCCTTACAGCTTACTTACAAAAGTTAGGCAGGTTTCATTTCGAAATTCAAAGCGTAATGGTCATAACTGGAACATATTTTTTGTCCATACACTGTAATGGAGGAGGCGGAGTCACGTATCGCGTCATCACGCCTCCTACGTAATCACGTGAACTAAAAACAAGGAAAAGATTTACAGCACGAGTCACACGCGGGAACGAAGGTAAATGACGTTAATTTTTGACTGTCTTTTAATACTGTGTAAGCATACATATTAACACATGTGCAATTAAACGTGTGCATTTACGGGGTGATTTCTCAGGCTTAAAAGCTCACCTTTTATCAAACGCTGGTACAAAGGTAACTGACGTTGTTCACTGTCTTTTAATACTGTGTAACCATACATATTAACACATGTGCAATTAAACGTGTGCATTTCCGGGGTGATTTCTCAGGCTTAAAAGCTCGCCTTTTACTAAAAAGGTAAATGCAAAACTATTTTCAATCAGTTTATTGAAACGCTCCCGTTAAGGATTGCAATAACATATTCGCGAGATAAAAGAACGAAGTAGGGGGAAATGGAGGAACAGCCGGAAACAGCGAAGAGCAAAAAATTAATTAAACAATTGAGAACGGAGTGAGTGAAGCATACAAGCATGTTCATAAGGGAAACAAAGCACGGTGTAAAACGTAAGTTTAAATTAAGTTTATAGAAACGCTCCCGCTGCGGATTGCAATAACATATTCGCGAGATAAAAGTTTAATGAGAAGACACGAGGTATAAACGAACCACACGCCGTGGCGCAACGTTAAGGGCAACAGTTTCAACCATTCTATGATCTGCTTCTCGCAACTGAAAGACGGCACATGGCGGATGTTAGCCGACTTGCTGACCGCAACGTTAGGGGCTTCAACTATGGCGCTGACGCCACATCTCAGTGCCAACACTTTGCAGACTCTACTTAAAAGACACGCCCTCCTCACTGGACAGTTAAAAAGACCAATCAAACTAACGATGACATCAAGTATTACCCAATCAAAAGTAGGAAAGTAGGCATCTTCATAAAATGCGTGTGGGATGATTTGCATGAGACGCTGCTTTAAAAAAAAAATGATAAAAAAAATACGGGATAAATCCCGTCCAGTATTGATTCAAAACGGGACGCGCAATTTCATTCTCAAACGCGGCACGATTCCGTATTTTAAAGGACGGGTGGCAACCCTACAGTGCCAGGTAACCACCCATACAATCAGATTGTGATTCAGACTAGGAATGCAATGAATGTAATTACCCCGATCTACATACAAGGCGAAAGTCTTGCAACATTCAAAGATGATGGTTTGGGATAATTAGTACTTATTAAGTACACCATGGCACATAAAAGAGCTTATGAAGCCTTGAACCGAAAAAAGCAAGATCTCAGAGATCGTAAAAAAAAAAAAGGAGGTAATGTCGTTTTACTCGCTGTACATTTTAGTCAAACATTACCAGTTATTCCATGAGGGAGACCAGCAGATGAACTCAACGTGTGTTTAAAATCCATGCTTCTCCCACGCTCGGTTATATGTCGCGTGTTCTCGGGTAGGTACACCAAAAAATGTATACATTTAAGCATGTAATGGGCAAACAAAAAATGAGGTATACCCGAAGGCACTGCAGTAGTACTCAATGTAACTTTACTTCTTAAATGTTAATGTTTTACTGTTTAATAATTTATACGCTTCTTATATATTGTTCAAATTCTTTTATCAAAATACCAGTGACAGCGCAATGCACGATAACATGGAGTGAATACACCATACGCATCTGCCCACGGCCGCCCTGGTGTGCGCAGATAGGAGTTGATTCTAAAATAAAATAAACATAAAAAGAGTAATACAATCATCACCCATAAAGCGGATAGCAGACGTGACGTATTATATGTGTACCAGATTTCAAGTCAATAGGTGAAACGGTTTGCAAGCTACAGGTGATTTAAAATCCTGGACAGACCAACGAAAAGCCACGGTAGCAAATTATAGAAGAAGATTTTACTGTTTAATAATTTATATTTATATGAAATGTGCTTCTTATATATTACTTCATATTCTCATATGATAATGATGTTTATATTGATTTCTATGTTATTGTAAGTGCATCTATGTGTGTATATGTATGTATGTATGTGTATGTGTATATATATAGTCACCTCCACCCCCCCATCCCCAATCCCCCCCCATTATGAATGTGCTGCTATATATTGCCTTTGATTCTTGTAAGTCTAAACGTTATCCTCTAATGAAGACCCCTGATAGTTTTATTCCTGAGCTTTCAACCCCTATTTTATGATACGTGATTCGTGTTTTCTCCCTTTGTGGATCTCCAACTGCAAATATGCAAACCGTATCACAGACCTTCTCTTCCATATATATATAATGAAAGTATCTGCTGAATGTATTTCGAAGTGCCCAAAACACCTTGAAATGCCTGAATGAATCCTCCACAGAGCAGGTAGTTCTGTAGTCGCAGCTCAGTTGTGCATAATGATCCCCAAACAGAAACATTGTCAATTATTTTTTTTCTTTCTTTGAAATTTCCTCGTACTGTTTTTTTTACTGTTTTTGTTTTCAGTGATACCTTTTGTTTATTGCTGATCCAATGGATGTTTTTCAAATGTTGAATTTAGTTCATTGTCACCCTCCTATAGACATGGCAGAGCCGAATTAAAGTGAAATCAGAATTTCACTGTTGACACTGTCAACTTTCTTGAAAGACGGGAAAAAAGAAGAAAAATCTCGGGTTGCAAACGTATGCGAACTGCTGCATTTGAAGATGTCGAAAAAGCAGTTTTTATGTGGTTCAGTGAAACATTCCTATTAATGTGGCACTTATTCAAGAAAATACAAGGTTTCTAAACTCTCTTGGGACCTCCCAGAACGGGATTACACGCCGAAGAGTGTCCCAATGTGCGATCACCGCGTCTGTGGAAGTCCGTTTATAAGTTGCCGGGCCAACGCAGCTCACCACGGAAGCAAACGGAAAAGATCTCGATGGGTGATGCAAGAAACATTGTAAATGCAGGGAACAGTATTACTTGGCCAGAACCCTGCCTGAACTGCTGTGTCTGTGTATAGGGGAGTGGTGGATCCTGCTACAATAAATAACCGTGCTGTTCCCATTTTCAAGCTGAATAAAGCTGGTTTTGCTAAAGTACTGAGACTCGGCCTCGTGTTTTGGGGTGCAAGACAGGGACTTAAAGCGTGAACCTGATCTTTTAGGATTTGCTTCTGTGGCGCTTCACTGCAGCGCTGTGAGCCTGCTGTTGCCCTGTTCCGGCAACGGACAAACAATCTTCCACAGACATGGCAATCGCTTTTCAGGACGCCCTTTGGCGTGTCGTCCCGTTGGGTGAGGGGTGGGGGGGATGAGTCCCAAAAGAATTCAGAAACCTCACAATATGAAGAAGAAGAAAAGGATGATTCGGCTTCTGATTAATAACTGTGCTGCCTACAACCTGTTTCCACATTTAGATAATGTTCGCATTGAATTCCTCCCACCCAATTGCACGGCAGTGCTTCAGCCATTGGATTTGGGCATCATTCACACCCTGAAAGTGTTTTATTGCAAGGAAATGCTGAGAAAAATTCTCGCCAGCATAACTTGTAGACAGGAGGAGATGAAAATTAACTTGAAAGAAGCTATTGAAATTATTGCGAACGCCTGGATGGAAGTTAAAGAAAGCACTGTAGTAACAAATACAGAATCTCATTACTGTGGAATTTTCATTACAACAAATGAATATGAATATATTTATATATACTTTTTTTTTTTTTTTTTGTAACAGGAGGAGTGGAACAGCAGCGAGACATTAAAACGAAAAGACACACACATTGGAAATGCTGAGGAGAAATCTCACAGTTTGGAAACACTGCCTCCTGGTACATATATTCTTACAAGAATTAACAATGTTAATGATATTTGCATTAACTGCATTTTAAGGTGATTTCTAAGTTAGCTTATAATTGTTGCTCATTTTATTTTTTGTTATAATATGCCATAGTGGTTAACCTGGCCTGGTTTCTTTCTTTGGAAAACTTTGCTTGTTTTCCCTTCATTCGAGTAAATGTACTCTGGGTATCCCAGTTTCCTCCCACGCTGAGCATGCTGTCTGCATAGCATGAAACAAAGACAACTTCTTTTTATAATGACTTCATATATGTTTACATCAATGTACATGCATGTTAACGCCGCCTTTTGTTTATGCTGCTGCTTATAACATAAAAGTATAATGCTTTACTTTTTAAGGACTTTCTTGTCAGATATTACAAAATTGGAGTTGCTTTTGCTTTATAGGCTTTACGACATATTTAAAGTGAAGATTGATGTAATAAACAGTATGAATTGTTGAACACTATTGCATTTATAGCTAATCATCCTTAAATATGCTTTTTTATAATTTTTATTTTTACACGCCGAGACTCGTCTATTCAAGTACTCAACTTAGAGCGCTGAGAACAAATGCCAGTGCCGGTGTGGTTCCCTATTTACCCGACGAGGTAAGAAGGCAGTATCGTGGCAGAAGAGCCGGCACTAAGCTAAAAATGAAGCGGCTTGCGAGAAAGTGGCGTTTTAAGCCCTCTGTGCCTTCTGGGATTCTGGGAAATGTGAACTCAATCTCAAATAAGATCAACGAACTGGCTGCGCTGGTGAAAAATGTCAGAACCTACAGAAAATGCAGTTTGTTGTGCTTTTGCGAAACGTGGCTAACTACCACAATCCCATATGCTAACGTGGAGCTACCCGGGTTTAGCACAGTTAGAGCGGACAGAGATGCAAGTACCTGTGGGAAGCACAAAGGAGGAGGACTCGCTCTCTGTTAATACACGGTGGTGTAACTCTGGACATGTTAACGTCAAAGTCTCCACTTGCTGCAGGGACATCGAACTGTTGGCCGTAAGTTTGCATCCCTATTGCTTGACGTGTCCAAACTCTCTGGGCATTGTTGTTATCGTTTACATCCCTCCTTGGGCAGACATGGAGACAGCGAGTGACATCATCCATTCTGCTGTTGCTAAGTTACAAACTCAGCACCCTGAGGCGTTTGTGCTTATTGCTGGAGACTTTAACCATGTGACACTGGACAAAACATTACCTGCCTTCTCCCAGTATGTGGACTGTATCACCCGGGGAAATAAGACTATTGATTTACTGTATGCATACGTTAAAGACGCATACAGCGCCACCCCGCTGCCTGCGCTCGGGAAAGCAGATCATAACCTGGTTCTGCTTCAGCCTCGCTACAAACCAAGAGTGTGGGTCCTACCTACAACCACACGCTCATTCAGGAAGTGGTCACCGGATGCAGAGAAGGCACTGAAAAAATGCTTTGGAACTACAGACTGGGATATCCTGCAGGGATCACATAGTGAGAACATTGAGGAGGTTGTTGACTGCACTACCGACTACATCAACTTCTGTATGGACATTGTAGTTCCAGTAAGAACTGTACGCTGCTATGGTAACAACAAGCCATGGATTACAAGTGACATCAAGGGTCTTTTGAACCAGAAGAAAAGGGCTTTTAAAAGTGGTGATCAGCATGAGCTCAGGCGCGTGCAGAAGGAACTCCGAGTCCAGCTCAGGGCGGCGAAGGAGCAGTACAGGAGAAAGCTGGAGCAGAAGTTGCAGAATAACAGCATGAAGGAAGTGTGGGATGGGATGAAGATCATCACTGGCTGCATCTCGAAGCGGGGTGCCACCATCGAGAGAGAAGTGAAGAGAGCAAACCAAATGAGCAACTTCTTTAACAGGTTTGACCACCCTAACCCACTCTCACCTCGAAGTACTGCACCCCCCACACATCCTTCTGCTGATACCAGCATAGGAAAGACATCCCCACCCATAATTACAACAGCGCAGGTGAGCAGAGCGCTGAGGAGACTTCGTGCCAGCAAAGCAGCGGGTCCAGATGGAGTATCGCCACTACTGCTGAAGGTCTGTGCATTGAAGCTGGGGAGTCCTCTACAATGCATCTTCAACCTGAGCCTGGAACAGGAGAGAGTCCCGAGGCTTTGGAAAACATCTTGCATCACCCCAGTCCCAAAGGTATCACGTCCTAGTGAGCTGAATGACTTCTGGCCTGTTGCTCTGACATCACATGTGATGAAGACCATGGAGAGGCTGCTGCTTCACCACCTGAGGCCACAGGTTCAACACGCCCTCGATCCTCTGCAGTTTGCATATCGGGAGAAGGTGGGAGCGGAGGATGCCATCATCTATATGCTACACCGATCCCTCTCCCACTTGGACAGAGGCAATGGTGCTGTAAGAATTATGTTTCTAGACTTCTCTAGCGCCTTCAACACAATCCAATCTCTGCTCCTTACGGACAAGCTGACAGAGATGGGAGTAGATTCATACCTGGTGGCATGGAGCGTGGACTGTCTTAAAGACAGACCTCCGTATGTGCGTTTTGGGAACTGCACGTCTGACATTGTGGTCAGCAACACAGGAGCGCCACAGGGGACTGTACTTTCTCCGGTCCTGTTCAGCCTATATACATTGGACTTCCACTACAACTCGGAGTCCTGCCACGTGCAAAAGTTCGCTGACGACACTGCTATCGTGGGCTGTATCAGGAGTGGGCAGGAGGAGAAGTATAAGGACCTAATCAATGACTTTGTTAAATGGTGCGACTGAAACCACCTACACCTGAACACCAGCAAAACCAAGGAGCTGGTGGTGGATTTTAGGAGGCCCAGACCCCTCATGGACCCCGTGATCATCAGAGGTGACTGTGTGCAGATGGTGCAGACCTATAAATACCTGGGAGTGCAGCTGGATGATAAATTAGACTGGACTGCCAATACTGATGCTCTGTGTAAGAAAGGACAGAGCCGGTTATACTTCCTTAGAAGGCTGGCGTCCTTCAACATCTGCAATAAGATGCTGCAGATGTTCTATCAGACGGTTGTGGCGAGCGCCCTCTTCTTCATGGTGGTGTGCTGGGGAGGCAGCATTAAGAAGAAAGACGCCTCACGCCTGGACAAACTGGTGAGGAAGGCAAGCTCTATTGTTGGCATGGAGCTGGACAGTTTAACATCTGTGGCAGAGCGACGGGCGCTAAGCAGGCTCCTATCAATTATGAAGAATCCACTGCATCCACTAAACAGTGTCGTCTCCAGACAGAAGAGCAGCTTCAGTGACAGACTGTTGTCACTGTCCTGCTCCACTGACAGACTGAGAAGATCGTTCCTCCCCCAAACTATGCGACTCTTCAATTCCACCCGGGGGGGGTAAATGTTAACATCATAAAAAGTTATTGTATGTTTTTACCTGCATTCTTATCAATTTTTTTAATATTGAGTTTGTTTTTTTTTTTTTTTTTTTTTTTTTTGTATCAGTATGCTGCTGCTGGAGAATGTGAATTTCCCCTTGGGATTAATAAAGTATCTATCTAGATCTATCTTTTCACCTTGTACTTGCATGACCACTTATCAGCAGCCATAGTTGTGGAATTATCAGTTTCCTTTCCCAGATTCATTGACCAAGCCTTTCAGGTGCTTATTACATATCTCGGTGTAACTTAAGTATATTACTATAACCTGTTACACTGCATGCCTCCAAATTAAAGAGCCTGTATGTGAATAATGATAATGTGTGGGTTAATGCTGACTAAATGCTTAGTGTTTGACACCAGAATCCCTGAAGCCTACGAAAAAAGTTGTGATCCTGGGCCACCTTAAATTCCCTTGCACCTTTCCATCAGTGTCTTTTGTTTTGCAAATGTATGAGATCAGCACAAACAGTAAGCAGTCTGCTATCCCATCCCCCCCACCAACTCAGCTGAAGTTCTTCCAGCTCAAGTCTGTTTATCTGCTTGTGAGGTACCTGGGTTGTATAGGGGAAATAATATATTGTTATTTGGAATACATACATGTGTGTGTGTGTGTTCCATGTTTACAACAATCTGAGTAAATGTAGGATGACAAGAAATGCTGAACACATACCTAAAACAAACTTTTTACAGTACAGTAATAATGTTATAAGTGTATAATGTGTGAAGTCTTTACTGTAGTCCAAATATCAAATAAACATGTGCACTTTTATTCAAGAATATAACCAAAGAAAAAGAAATCTTGCAGTTCTATGTTGCTGTCAATGAGTTACAAACCCAAGCTCAAATGTCAATTGACAGAAAGTTGATAGTGAGGACTGACTTTGTCCCCACTGCTCCAGATGTAAACTAAGTGATATGAGACTTAGGTTGCTTTATGTCATTGGCTGCATGGCAGTATGCAGTCACGATCCTTAAGCTGTTTCATTTTAACGTGGCAACTTTGATTTGTTTCATGGGAGATGAGAAAATATTGCCTACTAAAAGTAAACATGGTTCTCTTCCCGGGTCCTCCCTGTGTGGAGTTTGCATGTTCTCCTTGTGTCTGCGTGGGTTTCCTCCGGGTGCTCTGGTTTCCTCCCACAGTCCAAAGACATGCAGGTTAGGTGGACTGGTGATTCTAAATTGTCCCTAGTGTGTGCTTGGTGTGTGGGTGTGCGTGTCCTGCGATGGGTTGGCGCCCTGCCCAGGATTGGTTCCTGCCTTGCGCCCTGTGTTGGCTGGGATTGGCTCCAGCAGACCCCCGTGACCCTGTAGTTAGGATTCACCGGGTTGGAAAATGGATGGATGGAAAAGTAAACATTACACAAGCTAATCACTGCCAAATGTAAATGGTATAAACTGCATAAGTTGCTCCTTTTGTAAATACCAAAATGAAGTGTATTCAGCGTTTCGGTGCTTTGAAGAACAAGCACAAGAAGAATCTTCCTATCAAAAAGGGCATGTACTGTGTTAACAGAAACATAAAGTAAGTAGGACCAACAGAACAGCATTACTAACTGCAAAATCTGCAAAAACTGAATTAGTTTGCTTTCAAGAGCCAAATGAACAACACAAATGTCCCTAGAAAAACCCATAAATTAAAGCATACATTTTATATTTGAATGGTACTTTGAAGAATGTAATGCTTTCTCACAGGTATAAATTTATTAAATACTAGTAACAGTAGCCCAAGTAATTTTCAAATTTTGGATTTATACACATCCATAAGAAATAACAATCAGAATGCTCATGTAAGAAACCATGAAATCTGCACAAAACAAAGGCTGTTTAACAGGAGTCTTAAAATAATTAATGTAAAACTGACGAGAATGATTTTATAGAAGTGTTTAAAGTTGGTACAAATATAAAACCAAATTTGAGTTTCTGACATTTGAAATTTGAATTAATTTGACTAATTTGTTAAATATTACTATTTAGTAATATTTTTTAACCAGCTAATTATACAAACATAAAATCTTACAATAGCAATAAGGGTGGGATTCAGCAGGGACCTCACGATTCGATATTATAATGATTTTTGCTTGCCAATTTGATATATATTGTGATTTTTAAAGTATAATACAGTATAATGTATTTTTTTTTTATAGTCCAAAACCACACAAGAAGTACCGCAATGGGCTTTAACTGGCCCTGCCTTTTGACAGCCCCCCCAGCCTTGACTCTCTAAGAAGACAAGACAAGGAAAACCTCCAAAAAAAAAAAAAAAAACCCAGATGTCACACCAAGCACCCTTCTTGCTGTTACCCTTACTACATCTTCTGTAGTTGCCCAACTCTTCACTGCCACCCAGTGCCTGTCTCGCCTCCTCCCTACACTCAACCTTGCAGTCTTCATTTTTCAACTTCCACCATTTGATCCTTGGCTCTGCACTCCCTCTCCTCCTCTTCTTCTTGATCTCCAATGTCATCCTACAGACCACCATCCTATTCTGCTTAACTACACTTTCCCCTACCATCACTTTGCAGTGTTCAGTCTCCTTCAGATTGACTCTTCTGCATAGGATGTAATCTACCTGTGTGCATCTTCCTCCACTCTTGTACATAACCCTATGTTCCTCCCTCTTCTTAAAATATATATTCACCACAGCCATGACCATCCTTTTGGCAAAATCCACTATCCTCTGACCTTCTTCATTCCTCTCCTTGACACCATACCTACCCATCACCTCTTCGTCTCCTCTGTTCCCTTCACCAACATGTCCATTGAAATCTGCTCCAATCACCACTTTCTGTCCCTTGGGTACACTATTCATCACTTGATCCAACTCACTCCAAAAATCTTCTTTCTCATCCATCGAACATCCAACTTGCGGGGCATATGCACTAATAACATTCATCATTACACCTCCAATTTCCAGCTTCATAATCATCACTCTGCCTGACACTTTTTTCACCTCCAAAACACTCTTCGCATGCTGTTCCTTCAGAATAACCCCTACTGCGTTTCTCCTCCTATCCACACCATGTGAACAATGTAAATCCACCTCTGATCCACCGGGCCTTACTTCCCTTACATTTAGTCTCTTGCAAGCACAGTATATCAACCTCCCTTCTCTCCATCATATCTGCTAACTCTCTTCCCTTACCAGTCATGCTGACATACTGTTGGTTAACAGTACTGGTGGCGGTCATTGTTAACCCAGGTCTCGACCGATCCGTGTTGGAAATTTGTACTGTTGTCCGCATATTGATTTTCAAAAAAAAATTTTACACCGCATGCCCTTCCTGATGTAACCCTCCTAATTTATCCGGTCTTGGGACCGGCACGAAGAAACACACTGGTTTGTGCATCCCCTGTAGCTGGGTTAAATGATATCACATAATACGATTTAGATTTGTTCAGAGTCCTGGAGACCTTGGCCATTTAAGCTGCCTCCCGCTATTGGATATTCCACAGCTGAGTCCGTGCTGGGCCAGCCAATCCAATTAAAGAACCCCTCTACCTGATGATTCCTGCTCTCCTCCATCAGAGATGACTTTGCCTTAGGCAGGCAAACAACTTGGCAGGTGGGCAGTGGCACCAAGTCCCACATTTTGAGTACAGAGAAGAGAAACCGAATAGACCAGGCTTAGTAACAAATTATAACTGTCCTATTACTTATGTTTTAGTGCTAATGACTAACAGAAATGCAGTCTGTACAGTTAATCAGCAGTTCTAGTCAGGATATGCTAAACTGAAGTAGTGAGTCTTCAGCCGGGATTTGAAAGCTGAGACTGAAGGGGCATCTCTTATAGTAGCCCGCAGACCATTCCACAGTTTAGGGGCCCTGTACCTAAAAGCTCGGCCTCCCACTGTTTTTTTTTTTTTTTTTTTGTTTTTTTGTTTAAATCCTTGGAATCATAAGCAGACCGGCATCTTGAGATCTTAATGTACGCTCTGGTTTGTAAGTCATGAGAAGTTCAGACAAGTAAGCCGGACCTTTTCCATTTAAAGCTTTATATGTTAAAAGGAAGATTTTGAAATCTGCCCTAAACTTAACTGGGAGCCAGTGTAAAGATTTAAGAACTGGAGTTATGTGTTCATATTTTCTTGTTCTTGTAATAATTCTTCCAGCAGCATTTTGGATTAACTGGAAGCTGTGTAAAGTACAGTTTGAACATCCAGTGAACACCAGTAGTCAGTCCTACTAGAAATAAATGCATGAATTAATTTATCAGAATTCTGCTTATTTAGAAAAATGCCTTAATTTCCCAAGATTTGTAAGATGGAAAAACATGATTTAGACAACTTTGCAATGTGCACTTTAAATGACTTGCTAGAATCAAAGATAACTCCTTGATTCTGGGCTGATTCAATAAAATTAATGGTGATTCCAAATGAGTTAAATGATGATAACATATTGTTGCACTCAGCGTCATTCTCTCTAATAATTAAAATCTGTTTTATCATTGTTTAAAGACAAGTAATTCTCATCCACCCCCTCCTTTAATTCACAAACTAATTAAAGACAACATCAGAGAAACATTTTATTTTTTAGACCAAATGAAAAGGTATAGCTGGGTGTCATCCACATGCGAGTGAAAATTAGCATTGTTTTCTAGTAAAAGATCAAAGTGGAAGCATGTAAAGTGAAAACAGTAAAGGTCCCAGGACTGAGCCTTGCGGGACACCATATCTCAATTCTCTGTAAAATGATGGAGTACTGTCAGCACATTTCTATACGTATTGGAATTGATTTGATAGATAAGAACTAAACCAGGCAAGGACAGTACCTGTAAGCCCAACATCATTTTCCAGCCTGTGCAGTAAAATGGAATGGTTAGTTGTGTCAAATGCTGCGCTTAAGTCTAACAACATAATTACAGTGGAGTTTCCTTCATCAGAGGAAAGCAGAATGTCGTTTACAACATGTGTTAGTGCTGTTATGTTATGTACTATGCCCAGTGCGGAAACCAGACTGGAATTTCTCAAGTAGATTGTAATGCGTAAGGTATGACTGAAGCTGATTGTCGACTACTTTTTCAATTATTTTAGAGAGAAAGGGTACATTTGAAATGGTTCTATAATTATTAAGTATATGTGGGTCTAGGTCTGACTTTTTAAGTAATGACTTACAGGTACTGTGCCATGCAATATGAACTATTAACAAGGTTAAGAATAAGCTCTGCAAGAACATCCATTGCACTTTTTACTTGTTTTGTTGGCACCAGATCTAGGGAACAAGTAGTAGGTTTCATTTTAGAAATTAAAGTCGAGACTTCCTCAGTTACAGGATTAAAATTTCTGAAGTGTTGAATGCAATGTGAGACAGGGTCTGCCAAGCTAGTATGTGTTTTGCACTGTGATGCCGAGATCTGGGATCTTATATTTTTAATTTTCTTGTTAAGAAGTTCATAAAGTCTGTACTGCTAATATCTGTTGGTATTTTGCACTGTAGATCTGAATTCCCTTTTGTTAAATTTGCCACTGTTTTAAACAGTACCCAATGATTTTTATTATTGCTATTATTTTAGAATAGTAATCTGAGCGAGCTTTAAAGAGAGCTGTTTTATATTTTTTAACACACCCTGACCACGCAGTTTGAAAGACATGCAGCTTTGTTGTTCTCCATCTTGCGATTGTACGGAATTAAGAAATCTTGTACAGTAATCCCTCCTCCATCGCGGGGGTTGCGTTCCAGAGCCACCCGCGAAATAGGAAAATCCGCGAAGTAGAAACCATATGTTTATATGGTTATTTTTAGAATGTCATGCTTGGGTCACAGGAACGTTATTCAAACACTGCAAACAAACATTTGTCTCTTTTTCAAAAGTTTAAACTGTGCTCCATGACAAGACAGAGATGACAGTTCTGTCTCACAATTAAAAGAATGCAAACATATCTTCCTTTTCAAAGGAGTGCAAAGCAAGCAGTCAAAAAAAAAATCAATACGGCTTTTTGGCTTTTAAGTATGCGAAGCACCCCGGTACAAAGCTGTTGAAGGCGGCAGCTCACACCCCCTCTGTCAGGAGCAGGAAGACAGAGAGAGAGAGAGAGATAGAGAGAGATAGCGAGAGACAGATAAAAAAAATCAATACGTGCCCTTTGAGCTTTTAAGTATGCGAAGCTCCGTGCAGCATGTCCTTCAGGAAGCAGCTGCACACAGCCCCCCTGCTCACACCCCCCTACGTCAGCGCAAGAGAGAGAGAGAGAGAGAGAGAGAGAGAGAGAGAGAGAAAGTAAGCTGGATAGCTTCTCAGCCATCTGCCAATAGCGTCCCTTGTATGAAATCAACTGGGCAAACCAACTGAGGAAGCATGTACCAGAAATTAAAAGACCTATTGTCCGCAGAAACCCGCGAAGCAGCGAAAAATCCGCGATATATATTTAAATATGCTTACATATAAAATCCGCGATGGAGTGAAGCCGCGAAAGGCGAAGCGCGATATAGCGAGGGATCACTGTACTAGTAGCGCCATATCATATGCACTGTTCCAATGTTTTTGCTTTTGGTGCCAAGCTTGAAGGCCTTGGGATCCATGCAACTGCTGGTAGTGTGAGTTTACAGTGAACTGCCAAGTTTATTGTGTGTGCATAGCATTTAATGTTAGGAAAGCTGACCACCTTAGCTGGAACAATCATATTTGCCCTATTGTTGGTGACTAACACTGACCCTTTTTCTGTAATTCCCCATTCCTCAGTGGCATTATGAAGTAGCTTGGCCATGTTAGCCCTGGTATGCCTTTCATTCACGACTCAGGTTTGTTGCACATAGAAGGATATGTGCCATCCTTCAGTTATATGATGCAGTGTTAATGTAACTTAACAATGTGTGGATCTCAAAATCCATGAGTCACATGTCCGGGCAACTCTTTACGCTTTACAAAGTAAATGGTTTATTTCTGATTTAGCCTTGTATATTTTGGGAACTGCTTTATCTCGGAAAATTTGTTGCAATTCAATAATGTACCTTGGATAGAGAGTATGAATTATATTGCGGAATCCTGCATTCTCAGCTGCAGTATATTGGCGAAGGTTGCTGCAAATAAATGAATATGCTACACATGAATATTTGTGGTATTATGATGATACTTGACTTTATGGTGGCACATTTTGCATATGGCTGCAGTCATCTGAAGTTCTATATCATAATTACATCTTGCCTGAAGAAGGGGCCTGAGTTGCCTCGAAAGATTGCATATTATAATCTTTTTAGTTAGCCAATAAAAGGTGTCATTTTGCTTGACTTCTTACTACATTTACTTGAAGTTAAAAGTGACTCTAGGCTTTAGATTTAAATTGCCATGGTGCAGCATATATCTGACAACAGTTTATCAATCAAGTTTTCGTTTTTCACTGTTTTCACAGTGTACGTTCCATCAGCAAAATGTCCATGTGCATTGACAACATATGGACATCATTGCAGAAAATAAGTAAATGTATGTACTATGCATTTTAATAACAATAACTACATTAGTTAGCGGTTATCATGGCAGCAGCAAATGCATGGTTCATGCAACTCATGTTTAATGGCCTATAGTAATTAATCACATAGTATGGTTTAAGCATGGTTGCACACAATCATATTTTCTTCTCTGGAATGTCAGCATTTTATTCATTTAAAAATCAGGTTTTTTTTTTTTAATAATCGGTATATTGCATAATCATTATTTGTAAATGATTCAATTTTTTTTTTAACCTCCCCACTTAATATCAAATGTTACGCACTTAACAGAGTGGTTCACTGAAAACCAGACTTCAAAAGCATGTTGTTACGAAAACCGCTTTAAATAGTTTAACACTAGAATTACCAGAGCCTACGAAAAACTCTTAGATCTGGCCCACCTTAAATCCGTTCGCACCTCTCCCTCAGCGTCTTTTGTCCTGTAAATGTGTCGATTTAAGACCAGCAGCAAGCAGCCTGCTATTCAATCCCCCACTGCCGCAGACCGTGCACAATGTTCTCCCAGCTCATGCCTTGATTGATTATCTGGGAGTGAAGTGCTGGAGTTTTAGAGTGGAAATAATAGTTATTTGGAATACATGCATTTCATGTGCGTTCCATTTCTACAATAATCTGTGTAAACACATTCTTAAAATGGAAACGTTTTTCATATTTTAGTAGTAAATGACAAAATGTAGGCTGTCACGCTTGGGTCACAGAATTGCACAGAAAACAGAGGAGGTTGAAGAGACTGGAATTTTATTCAAACACTGCAAACAAACATTTGTCTCTTTTTAAAAGGTTTTAAACGTGCTCCTTGACAGGATAGAGTTGACACTTCCGTTTCTCAATTAAAAGTTAGCACAGGTATCTTCTTCTTCGAAGAAGTATGTATCAGGAGCAGGAAAAGTCTGAGAGAGAGGAGGAGAAGCGAAACAATCAATTCCAAACTGACAGAAGCCCGTACAAGATTTTTAAGTAAGTGGAGTACCGCGCGAGAGGCATATTATGCGACAGAGCCACCAGAAAGGTAAGGAGGAATGTGAAGTAGTTTGTCAACGTTTTTCAGGGGTTTTCCCAGCAGTGTCTGTATTCTCTGGAGGTGCGATCAGCTCCGCAGCTCACACCCCCTCCCTCCGCTTTATTCACGTTTTTGTGAATCAAGCGACTCTCCAGACCAGGTTCAAATAGACGTGACAGGACATCACCATTGACATGCTCAGAGCCAGGTCGATGCCTGACTGTAAGGTTGTAAGCCCAAGAACCATCTCATGAGACGAGAGTTTGTATCTTTTTGACGGTATAACCATTGAAGTGGAGTATGATCAGTTACTAATGTGAAATTTCGTCCCCATAAGTAATAACGTAGCGCTTCTACAGCCCATTTAATCGCCAAACATTCTTTCTCAATAGTTGAGTAATTGCGTTCCCTGCGGAGCAATTTCCTACTCAAGTATGTGATAGGGTGCTCTTCTCCATCAAAAACCTGGGACAGGACGGCACCTACACCGAATGCACTTGCGTCAGTCTGTAGTACAAAATCCTTAGAGAAATCGGGATTCCGCAAAACCGAATAAGAAGACAAAGCGGTTTTCAAATCTGAAAAGGAACATTCGCAAATTTCTGTCCATAAAATAGGGCTTTTTTTTTTTTCCTTTTAGTAAGCTCTGAAAGAGGGGCAGCCCTATTTGTAAAGTCAGGGATGAATCTTCTGTAATAACCCTGAAAAGCGCGTACCTGTTTCTGCGTTTTAGGCCGGGGGTAAGCAAGCATCTCTTCTACTTTTCTCAACTGTGGATGAAGTAAACCCCTGCTCTAGGAGTAACCTAAATAATGAGTCTCCGACATACCCAGTTTACATTTCTTAGGGTTAGCAGTCAAGCCAGCCTGTTTCAGGCTGTCAAGGACAGCCTGAAGACGTTCGAAATGCGAATGCTAATCATTGCTGAAAATCACCACATCATCAAGATATGCCCCAGAATATTCAGAGTGAGGACGCAATATCTGATCCATCATTCACTGGAAAGTTAGAGGTGCCCCATGAAGACCAAATGGGAGTCTCGTAAATTCATAAAGTCTGTCAGGAGTCGAAAATGCTGTTTTCTCACAACTGTCAGTCTCTAGAGGCACCTGCCAATAACCCTTTGTGAGATCTAGCGTGGAGGTATAGGTCGCCTGACCCAGTTTTTCCAACAGCTCGTCAACACGGGGCATTGGATAAGCATCAAATTTAGAGACCTTATTCAAGCGCCTAAAATCGATACAGAAGCGAACCGTCTTGCTTTAGGACTAATACAACCAGACTACACCAGTCACTTTTTTACTTTCACGAATTACACCTAATGCCAGCATCTTCTTTTGCGTACAATATTTCATCGTGCTTCCGGAATTCGAAATGGTCGCATCTGTACCTGGACACCGGGTTCAGTAGTGATTTTATGTTCTGCTAGGTTAGTGACGCCTGGCAAGTCTGAAAAGACATCAGTGTTCCGTTCAATCAAAGTTAATAATTCTGTCTTTTGTGAGCCAGTCAAATCGTTACCAATGGCAACATCGGTTTGAGAGACAGCAGCTAAGGAAGTGTAAATACCCTGCCGATCATACCATTCCTTCAAGAGATTAACGCGTAAAATCTGGAATGGTTTGTGCCGGCCTGGTATTCTAACTTTGTAATTTACTGGTCCCATACACTCCTCAATAATGGCAGGGCCCTGCCATTTAGCTAGGAATTTGAGCGGGTCAGACGGAACCAGTACCAAAACACTATCGGCAGGTTTGAATTCGCGAAGCTTACTGCGCCTATTGTAAAGACGCTTCTGTGTTTCCTGTTCACGTTGTTGATGTTCCACA
Organism: Erpetoichthys calabaricus; assembly: GCF_900747795.2. Taxonomy (NCBI): domain Eukaryota; kingdom Metazoa; phylum Chordata; class Cladistia; order Polypteriformes; family Polypteridae; genus Erpetoichthys; species Erpetoichthys calabaricus. The sequence continues at coordinate 123,127,923 of NC_041396.2, forward strand.
GCAATAGAAGAAAGCTTAGAAATTCTATCTTGTAACGAAACTACCCGATCTGCAAAGCCCGGCCCAAGAGCTGTTGACTCGTTTCCTATCCATTCCTCCTGTACAACATGCAGGATGCCTCTCGGGTGCCTGCCAAATAACAGCTCGAATGGACTCAAGCCAGTGGACGCTTGTGGCGTTTCCCGCACCGCGAACATAACAAAAGGCAGGACAGAGTCCCAGGATGTAGGATCATTATGAGCAACTCGTCTGATCATTTGTTTTAAAGTCTTGTTAAACTGTTCAGTCAAACCATTAGTCTGTGGATGGTAAACAGTGGTACTCAATTTCTTAATAGCAAAGCTGTCACACAATTGTTTCATCACGCGAGAAGTAAAAGGTGTGCCTTGATCAGTCAAAATTTCCCTAGTTTGTGTGTCCCATCCCAACAAAGTCGCCACTTGCTCAAAAGCCAAAAGAAACAACTCTGGGTCATCGGAAGGACCCATCTTCATCAGCACATTCTTAGCATTGTCTGGTAGCGGAGGCAGTGGAACGATTTGCCGAATATTTTGAGACGGAACATTCTGTTGGGGGATCGGATCATCGTCTGGATCGTAAGGTAGCGGAACATTCTGAGTGATTTGAAATATGTCCTCAGCATCCATCTGTGCAACCACTCCTGGTACCACTTGTCACGTTTGGGTCACAGAATTGCACAGAAAACAGAGGAGGTTGAAGAGACTGGAATTTTATTCAAACACTGCAAACAAACATTTGTCTCTTTTAAAAGGTTTTAAACATGCTCCTTGACAGGATAGAGTTGACACTTCCGTTTCTCAATTAAAAGTAAGCACAGGTATCTTCTTCTTCTTTGAGAGAGAGAGATTATGCAACAGAGCCGCCAGAAAGGTAAGGAGGAATGTGAAGGTAGTCTGTAATTGTTTTTCAGGGGTTTTCCCAGCAGCATTTATATTTTCTGGAGGTGCAATCAGCTCCGCAGCTCACAAGGCATAAACTATATAATGTGTGAAGGCTGAAGTCCAAAGATCAAATAAACCGTTTCACAAAAGGTTCAAGGACGATACAACAGCTTCCGTGTCGTAGCGGTAAGATTTGCTGACTTGTAATCAAGAGTCCCCGGTTCGATCCTGTCTGCCTCCTGTATTTGCCGTTTTCAGTAGTGAGCTGCTCTTATTGTTAATATTATACAGTACACACATACATTTGGTTTGTGTCTGTAACAGATGGTGTGCGTTTATAGGACTTGTAAAAGTTACCGTTTTTTTTTTCACTTTTATTCTCTCACTCACGATACATCCTACTGCCCCCACCCCACCCAGGGATCTGACGCTGTTAGTTTTTATTTGAAACTGGGAGTAACTGTAGATGTGAGTGGTGTTTTGAGGCAATGGAACTGGACATTCTCTGATCTGGAGGGATTAAAGCTGACACACAAACGCTGGTGAATCTGCCTCCTTCGATATTTTTTTTTTTTTTTTTTTTTTTTTTTTTTAATTCAGTTTTATTGAGTGTTCCTGCTCACGCAGAATTAGTATGCACCTTATGGTCTATGATGTCAAAAAAATAAAAAACCGAGAACGCAAATGAAATGCATGTGTTCCAGATAACGATGTATTATTTCCACTCTAAAACTCCAGCACTTCACTCCCAGATAATCAATCAAGGAATGAGCTGGGAGAACATTATGCACGGTCTGCAGCGGGGGGGTAATGGAATAGCAGGCTGCTTGCTGCTTGTCTTAATCGGCACATTTATAGGACAAAAGACGCTGAGGGAGAGGTGCGAGTGGATTTAAGGTGGGCTGAATCTACAAGTTTTTTCGTAGGCTTTGGTAATTCTATTGTTAAATGGAAATATCTAAAATTATCTTGGAATTCACTAATTCAACTGTATTTAGATAAACTAATGTTTGAGCTTTTATATTTAGCATTGATTTTAAGCAGCATGTTCTCTTATTTGACACAAAATGTCAGAATAAATGTAAAGTGTGCGCTTGCTAAGATAAATCGGCTAGTTCATGATATTATTCTTTATTAACCCATTACTGAAATCACCCCAAGATTATAAAGTCCCCATTTATTATGACATTGGGGAATCCACATTTCTGCCCCACACTAAAACTCCAGGCTTGCATTGAATGGATGTACTTGTTTATAAAAATGATTGTTGTGTAACTAAAAGGCACCAATTGAATGGGATTTCTGTTTTTGCTGTGATGCTTAAAAGTATGGTATATAGTGAATTTTACTGGTATTAGTATCAAATATAACCACTATTGTCCTGTGATATCCCTATTGCTGAGCAAAACTTATTATGCTTAAAATCACCAAAACATATTGTGAATCAAGTACTGTAATCCTCAGTAATGAATGTTTTAAAAAGGAATATAGGTAGGTGCTGGATTAATAAATATTAGTTTGTTTTTGGCCATTAATTAAATTAATATTAAGCTGTTATACTTTATCTGCTTTATTCCTTTATATTTAGTGAGTTCAAAAATTGTGTGATCTTACTATGTCTTATTTTTGTTTTATCCTAACAGGAAAAATGAGGTGGCAGGACTTTGATCAAGATCAGTATGTTAGTGCTACTGTAGTAAAACCTGGCCAAGATCCTTATGCACGTAATAAATTTAATCAGCTTGAAAGTGACAAACTGCGAATGGACAGGACTATACCTGACACAAGACATGATCAGTAAGTTTGTTTTGAAACATAGTAATTTAGTGAAAAATAATAAACTCTTAGTTTAGAATGTAGTTCCTAGAATTTTGTTTGTGTTTGACTTGTAATTTGAGTAATTCAAATGTTCATTTTAGATTGTAATTTAGGGAGTTTTTAGTCTTTATATATCATACGCTACCGTGTCTGTCCAGGATTTTAAATTCACCTGTATCTTGCAAACCGTTTGACCTAGTGACCTGAAATTTGGTACACATATATTACATGACGTCTATTATCCGCTTTCATGGTGATGATTGACCTCCAAGGTTATTCCTCTTTTTATTTTTATTTTATTTTATTGTAGAATCAACTCTCCGCAGAGGCCAGCAGGGCGGCCGTGTGGCGCATGCATACGGGCGTCATTCTCATCCCAACCACCTTCTCTGTCACTTCCCCTACCTCTTCATATCTTAAATCATTCTTGAGGCAGTTTGAAGACTTAAGTGTTAACTTAAGTGAAAAATTAAAGAAAACGTACTAAGTAATTGCAACACAAACACTGACTTAATCAGTTTTAACGCAAAAAGATGCTGACAAAAGAAGAGAAGAAGCGGACCGCTAGGGTGGATAAAAAAAGAGCTGCTCAGGAAGCAGCAAGTGCATCAGCCTTTGAGCAAACGAATGCTAAATGTAGAGAGAGTATGAAAACTATGAATGCTCAAGTCAAGCGTATTCGTGCAGTGTGCCGTTACTGGTATTGAGAATAATTAAAATTTACAGTTACAGATGTAGAAAATGCTACGACATAGTAATAGTTTTACCCGACTTGATCCTTGATCTTTAAAGGTTAGTGAAGTAGATGGAAAAAACTGCCAAACTTTCAGTATGCATTGTTGTCTGCTAACCTCTGTTCAAGTATTCCTTCAGATGTGCATTAGTATGCATTCAAAGGACAAAGGTTCACAGGAATTAACTGGCACTTTTACATAGAAATGTTTATTGTGGTGTGCAGTGGACTCCTCCTTATCAATTTTGTTTTCAGTATATTGATACCCACTGCACACCCAACCTACCTGGAAAGGGGTCTCTTTTTGAACTGCCTTTCCCAAGGTTTCTTCCATTTTTTCCATACGAGAGTTTTTTTTTGGGAGTTTTTCCTTGTCTTCTTAGAGAGTCAAGGCTGGGGGGCTGTCAAGAGGCAGGGCCTGTTAAAGCCCATTGCGGCACTTCTTGTATGATTTCAGACTATACAAAAATAAATTGTATTGTATATTCTAGTGGGCATACATGAAATATTTTGACAAATAACACTAACTGTTATTGAATAAATTAGTAATTTTAATTAAAGCTGCACTATATTTCATATCGGTTTATAAATGAAAGAAGAGACTAAAAATAAGAGTAGCAGTTCTTCCATAAGAGATTGGGAGCATGTGCTAATAGCGTGTTGCTGCACGCACCACACAATGAACCACCTGGATTGGGATCCGAGTACAGCAGGTTACATCTCAACACCACACTAGAACAGTGAGAGATTTTTTTTTTTAAGGTGGCTGTAGTGCTGATCCTGCCAACAATCCCCCTAGGCTATTGTATAAAACAAAACCTAGGAGAAACCTGCAGAAGTCCAGTCAAGTGTTTATTCAATGGATCCATACAGTCATGGGTTTGATCGGAGGGCCAACACCAACTATTTACACAGTTGTTATTACTGTTTAAATCAATTCTAATTTTCTTGTATAAAATCTCATCCCTATATGTTTAAATATATGTAGGAAAACAATGAGACCGTTACCACAATGGACTCTGCAAATACAGTCAAAATTATTTGTGTAGCACATTTTTAGTTTAAAGAAAAAAGAACTAAAATTAGACATGAATAAATAACATACAAAAAATAAATAATACACACATAAGGTAAATATATAATTAATTATGAAGTACATTCCTTATAGATAGAATTGGTATTAAAGTCGCTAAAGATGAGTTGGATAATAAAGTCAGATGGATGTCTGAGACGGAACTCCATTAGCAGTGGTGTTATTTTTCCCTTCTTTATTTTATCATCCCGAGGTATTCTGTATTTACTCACCTTGAGGGGCTTCAATTACAGTATATATAAGCATGAGTGGCAGAAAAAATGCTCAGAAAGAAACAGAAAAGACGGCTAAAACTTCATCCAAGCCTAAACCGGCTTCAAATTCAAGGCACAGCCTGCCAGAGACTAACCTGGAACAGGTAGGTGAAAGAACAGATCTCCTGGGATCTGACGCTGCAGCATCGCCTTCAGTCGAGAGTGAAAGTGCAAGTGAGTCAGACCAGGAGAACTCTTCAGTTCCAGAAGTTTCATTGCAACTGAACTGCCTTACTTTCTCTGCTGTCAACTACCCACTGCGAGTCAGTGGCACGACTCTAACTAGGCTTGCTACTCCATCCATAGAGCACGGAGAAGACCAAAACAAATAGTCTGAGCTAAAGGTAACAATCGCTGCAGTGACCATCCCTGAAAACCGTGACAGCCCAAACCAAGTGAAATTCATTGCTGAATTGGAGAGGACTTCCAATCAGATACCAGGAAATCAGCAGCTTGCCGCATATGTGGATCGAACACCTCAAAACCGTGAAGCCTTATTGTATGTTTCAATGAATTACAATATAAACTAAATGTGATGTCTCTTCTCAGACTGAAACGAGATTATATTTGGGAGAAAAAAAAAAAAAAACGCGTTTACATTTTCCCTGATTTTTCACATTCAACAGCTGCTGAATTCACAGCATTTTACAGTATTAAACAGTGCTTATGGAAAACCGAAATCAGATACAGTCTCTTGTATCCTGCTAAATTGAGAGTGAATATTCAAGGCAAGTTCTACACTTTTACTGTCCTATGAAAAAATTTGAGAACCCCTCTCAACCTGCATAATAATTTACTCTACTTTCAATAAAAAAAGATAACAGTGGTATGTCTTTCGTTTCCTAGGAACATCTAGGAGTACTGGTGTGTTTTCCGAACAAAGATTTTTAGTGAAGCAGTATTTACAGTTGCGCTTGAAAGTTTGTGAACCCTTTAGAATTTTCTATATTTCTGCATAAATATGACCTAAAACATCATCAGATTTTCACTCAAGTCCTAAAAGTAGATAGACAAACCAGTTAAACAAATGAGACAAAAATATTATACTTGGTCATTTATTTATTAAGGAAAATGATGGAATATTACATATTTGTGAGTGGCAAAAGTATGTGAGCCTCTAGGATTAGCAGTTAGTTTGAAGGTGAAATTAGTCAGGTGTTTTCAATCAATGGGATGACAATCAGGTGTGAGTGGGCACCCTGTGTTACTTAAAGAACAGGGATATATCAAAGTCTGCTCTTCACAACACATGTTTGTGGAAGTGTATCATGGCAAGAACAAAGGAGATTTCTGAGGACCTCAGAAAAAGAGTTGTTGATGCTCATCAGGCTGGAAAAGGTTACAAAACCATCTCTAAAGAGTTTGGACTCCACCAATCCACAGTCGGACAGATTGTGTACAAATGGAGGAAATTCAAGACCATTGTTAACCTACCCAGGAGTGGTCAGCCAACAAAGATCACTCCAAGAGCAAGGCGTGCAATAGTCGGCGAGGTCACAAAGGACCCCAGGGTAATTTCTAAGCAACTGAAGGCCTCTCTCACATTGGCTCATGTTCATGAGTCCACCATCAGGAGAACACTGAACAACAATGGTGTGCATGGCAGGGTTGCAAGGAGAAAGCCACTGCTCTCCAAAAAAACATTGCTGCTTGTCTGCAAATTGGAAGAATGTTTTGTAGACGGAAGAGACCAAAATAGAACTTTTTGGTTTAAATGAAAAGCGTTATGTTTGGAGAAATGAAAACACTGCATTCCAGCATAAGAACCTTCTCCCATCTGTGAAACATGGTGGTGGTAGTATCATGGTTTGGGCCTGTTTTGCTGCATCTGGGCCAGGACAGCTTGCCTTCATTGATGGAACAATGAATTCTGAATTATATCAGAGAATTCTAAAGGAAAATGTCAGGACATCTGTCCGTGAACTGAATCTCAAGAGAAGGTGGGTCATACAGCAAGACAACGACCCTAAGCACACAAGCCGTTCTACCAAAGAATGGTTAAAGAAGAATGAAGTTAATGTTTTGGAATGGCCAAGTCAAAGTCCTGACCTTAATCCAATCGACATGTTGTGGAAGGACCTGAAGCGAGCAGTTAATGTGAGGAAATCCGCTAACATCCTAGAGTTGAAGCTGTTCTGTACGGAGGAATGGGATAAAATTCCTCCAAGCCGGTGTGCAGGACTAATCAACAGTTACTGGAAACGTTTAGTTGCAGTTATTGCTGCAAAGGGGGGGGTCACACCAGATACTGAAAGCAAAGGTTCACATACTTTTGCCACTCACAAATATGTAATATTCGTTCATTTTCCTTAATAAATAAATGACCAAGTATAATATTTTTGTCTCATTTGTTTAACTGGTTTCTGTTTATCTACTTTTAGGACTTGAGTGAAAATCTGATGATGTTTTAGGTCATATTTATGCAGATATATAGAAAATTCTAAAGGGTTCACAAACTTTCAAGCACAACTGTAGATGTATGAAATTAAATCAAATGTGAAAAACTGGCTATACAAAAATTTGGGTCCCCTTGTAATTTTGCTGATTTGAATGCATGTAACTGCTCCATACTGATTACTTGCAACATCAAATTGGTTGGATTAGCTTGTTAAGCCTTGAACTTTATAGACAGGTGTGTCCAATCATGAGAAAACGTATTTAAGGTGGTCAATTGCAAGTTGTGCTTCCCTTTGACTCTCCTCTGAAGAGTGACGGCATGGGATCCTCCAAAGCAACTCTCAAAAGATCAGAAAACAAAGATTGTTCAGTATCATGGTTTAGGGGAAGGCTATAAAAAACTATCTCGGAGGTTTAAACGGTCAGTTTCAGCTGTAAGGAATGTAATCAGGAAATGGTAGGCCACAGGCACAGTTTCTGTTAATCCCAGGTCTGGCAGGCCAAGAAAAATCCAGGAGTGGCATATTTGCGCAGGATTGTGAAAACGGTTACAGACAACCCACAGATCACCTCCAAAGACCTGCAAGAACATCCTGCTGCAGATGGTGTATCTGTACACCATTCTACAATTCAGTGCAGTTTGTATAAAGAACACCTGTATGGCAGGGTGATGAGAAAGAGGCCCTTTCTGCACTCGCGCCACAAACGGTGTTGTTTGTTGTATGCAAATGCTCATTTAGACAAGCCAGATTCATTTTGGAACAAAGTGCTTTGGACTGATGAGACACAAATTGAGTTACTTGGTCATAACAAAAAGTGTTTTGTATGGCGGAAGAACACCGCATTCCAAGAAAAATACCTGCTACCTACTGTCAAATTTTGGTGGAGGTTCCATCATGCTGTGTGGGGCTGTGCTATGTATTTATATTCAACTGTGCTCATTATATCATTTCAATATAAATAATAATGTATGTAAACTTTGTCCTTTCAATTTGTTCAAAAAACAATAAAATCAATAGCTGTGGAAAGCTTGTCTGTTTTATATGTGTTCAGGCTTAATGTGACATATTCCACCAGTGTGTTGATTATTATTGATGTGTACTAAAAAAAATCGCATTTTATCACAAGAATCAAATAGTACTTTCACTGATTAGACGTAAGTATTATTTAGTATTTCTAAATTATATAAAGTCAACATCTGTTAAGTATTTTAACAGAAAATGTTATAGTTTTATTGTTTTAAAAACTTACTGTTGTGAGTCTGCCAGACCCATGACCACCAGCAAAGTAACAAAAATATGAACTCCACACAAGGGTTAAATTGTTACGTCCCTGTGCTCTTGTTAGACTATTAGGCAAAACTAGGTAATGCTAAAGGCAATATTTCTTTATCTTTATTTTTGAGGGTTTTAAAATGTTTTATGGATAGTTTTTGTGCGGGCGGCACGGTGGCGCAGTGGTAGCGCTGCTGCCTCGCAGTTAGGAGACCCGGGTTCGCTTTGTGGAGTTTGCATGTTCTCCCCGTGTCTGCGTGGGTTTCCTCCGGGCGCTCCGGTTTCCTCCCACAGTCCAAAGACATGCAGGTTAGGTGGATTGGCGATTCTAAATTGGCCCTAGTGTGTGCGTGGTGTGTGGTTGTGTTTGTGTGTGTCCTGCGGTGGGTTGGCACCCTGCCCAGGATTGTTTCCTGCCTTGTGCCCTATGTTGGCTGGGATTGGCTCCAGCAGACCCCCGTGACCCTGTGTTTGGATTCAGCGGGTTGGAAACTGGATGGATGGATAGTTTTTGTGCACGTGTGTCTTTTAATTTTTTTTTTTACACACCTAATGTTTTTTAATACATTATTTTTTAATGTATAAACAATAGTGTGGTTTGGTATGGAATACAAGTAAGGAATTTTAAGGCTTTCTAATTTTTAATTTACAAAAAACATACCATTTTCAGAGTTGAATTTCATGTGACCAAGAAAATGTTAACATTGTTATGTCATTGCAATATGAATTAGTGAATATCAGAATAATTCAGAATATTTTAATTTTGCACAAACTCTTTAAGGCTGCTTTTATAAAAACACACTTTTCAAATCAGTTTGTTAGAATACTACCTTATCATGTTTATGATTATTTGCTGTTGAGAGACTGCATAAATGTATCAGACTTCACTGTTTCTTATGCCTGTGTATTAATACAGAATTAGTCACTGCATTCGACTGACAGTAACTGGAGAAAGTAGTCGCCACAGAAGATGACATTGTATTCAGTTATGTATTATTTAATTTATTTAATAAATAAACATTACTTTTGATTAAAAAGATATGAATGACACAAATTTAAGTATGGCATTTCAGTGGCCCCACTAATTACGCATCTCTGAGATTATGCATTTCTGTTAACATGTTGAATGATTGAAGAGGTTTGTCTTGTGCTTCAAAACATTAAGGAATTTTTGGCCAATCTGGAAATTTTGTAGCCATAACTATATACATTTTATTTTGAAAGAATGTGTACACAGATATACACAGAATTTGCACCTCAACCCCAAAGTTTAGATCATGCCTTGTGCTCAGTGCTTTTAGGATAGTCACCGACTCCCAGCAACCTTGAACTGGATGCACCAGTTAGAAAATGAATGATAAGACAGACAACTGGCCATGTTCATAACAAACTTGGGATATTGTAAATGTGAAGCTTCCCTTATTTTATCGCAGCAGTGTATGATAATTTATTTAAAAAGTGAATTTTCTTGCCCCTTGCTTTACTCACTCGACAGTTGATTAATCTCAACATCGTGCTCTCAATGTGTGCATGCATCATACATTTTTATTTGTGAATAGATAGTACTTTATTCCCAGAGGAAAACTTGGCTTATTACAGAAGCTTAATAAATGAATATTATTATATTATAACAAGCAACAACCGCCCTCTCACTTACACACCAGAATTACTAAAAGGAATGTGTCATTACAAAGGTGTATTGCTGTTTTTATAAAGGAGTCCCAACAGTGTTTCTTTAGACACTTCTTCTGAACAATTTGTTGGCTGAAAGTTCTCAGTATTGGTATGTCAGAGGGAGGAAGTGCAGCTTTGTTTTTATTCTCTCTATGTCCAGTCACTATTCAAGGAGTAGATGTAGTACTTAGAGGTCCTCATTAATGACATGTTAAACTGATCTCGGAACACAGAGGAACTATATAAAAGAGGGAAGAGCAGGCTCTTTTTCCTTAGGAGACGGTGCTACTTTTATGTAGGATTTTATATCCTTCACATCTTCTGTAGCTCTGTGATGGCCAGTGCGATGATGATTTTTTTTTTTTTTTTTTTTTTTTTTTTTTTAATGCTGTGGTCTCCTGGACTGTTAATATCACCTCAAAAGAGGTCCATCAAAACAACAACCTAATTAAAATGGCAGGCTCACTTTTGGGACAGAGGTAGCAGCAAAGACAAGAATTAAAACAAAACTGACTGCTATTATGAACAAATGCTGCACATCCTCTCTCTGACCAGCTGACATTGAGTAGTTTCAGCCAACAAATTATTCAGCGCAGGTGGCTCAAGAAACATGAATGGGGGCTCCTTTGTACTAATCGTAATACAGTATGTCTGCAAAATGCCTCACTTAGACTGTGACAGCCAATTCAGAACTTTTTCTGCGTTGTTAATTCTCTTGCTTTATAGTTATTCCAGTGTGTATTCAGACCAAAGCTGTGTGTTTTTAATTATTTTTGCATGTACCTACCTACCTATTTATGTATTTATTCATTGAAAGAGCTTCTGTAAAAAGCCAAATTTCCCCTTGGGGACAAATAAAGTTCATTCTGTCTATCTATCTATCCATCCATCGTGAGACAAGAGTTTGTTTAATAATTGAACCTGAATTTTTATTTATTTATTTTTGATAAGGTTCAACTGTCTTGAAATTGTTAATCACCTAGCACACCTCAGCATACAAAATTGCAGAGTTGTACAATATTTTAAGGATGTCATTACCCACTTTAAAGGAGTAAAGTCTCCTAAGAAAAAAATGGACTCCTCTACCCTTTCTAATACAGTATGGTTATGGGATATGGCCAGCCTGTGTGACCCTCCAAGTTTTTGTATCAGTGCACCTCTTATTTATCCTTTCCCTAAATAGTGACTCAACATAAGGGGCTCTTAGTGTTGCAATAGTCAATAACTAGTTCCTTGGTTTTGCTGATGTTAAGTTGCAGATAACTTCTCACTACTTCCTGAAACAGAAAATGATAAAAAGTATCATTTTACTTAATTCTTTATCACTTTTTATCACTAAAAAAGATAACAATATGCAAGCTTTCAAGGCAGCTCATGCCCCTTCTTCAGGCAAGATGTAATACAGAAACTGGAGTTCCCTGTGTTTATATAGACATCAGGGCAGATACAACATTGGAAAACCTTTAAGTGAGAGATCTTAAATGTAAAAATTTTTAATAGACCTCTTCAGGCTAAGATTCATTAAGCAAGGGAGGAGAATAATGTATAGTCAACATCTCTGGATAAAGTAACTGTCCAACAAAGTCTTTTTTGAAGTTTCTGATGAGTTTTTCAATACAATGTGTGTCTGTAGACAGGTTGTCTGTGTCAGTCTGAGCGATGCAAACAATTCTCATATCTGGCCATAAAACTCTTGTCTGTATTCAAACCATGTTGTAATGTGTTAAATGTTAGCATGAGTTTAACTTCCCATTCTTTTCTCTCTTGCCGTGTTCTGAAGTTGGCCATAAGCACTGTGACTTTAAAGTCCCTCTCGCAGTGTTTGTCTGTTGATGTGAGCTGCTACATTGAACATTTGTGTTGCCATGCTTGATGTGGAACCTGTGTAAATTCATTCTCTGGCAGACTGCTTGTCCAGTTTCTCCCACATAGAGTGAGTACAGTGTCAGGACATTTCATACAGAGAATGAGGTAGACCAATTTAGATGATCTGCAGGAAAATTATCCCTTTTATGTGATGTTCTAGTCGGCAGAGTGGTATAACTACACAATCTGTATTATAAATGTGATATTGAAGTACCATACAGGCAAATACTGTACAGTGCCCTCCATAATGTTTTGGACAAAGATACATTTTGCCTTGATTTACCCCTCTGCTCCACAGTTTAAAATTACAAATCCAACAATTCAGACATGATTAAACTGCACATTACAGATTTTAATTTAAGGGTATCTGCAACCATTGTGTTCACGCAATGTAGAAATTACACATTTTTTACATGGTTGCTTTATTTCATGGCACCAAAATGTTTGGGACAATTGGAGTCACAGGTGTTTGTAATTACTCAAATGTATTTCATTGCTTCATTAATGCAGGCATAAGATACCTAGGCCTGCTTCTACTTACAGCCTACCTTAGGATACAGTGGTTGTCTTTGTTCAACATTAGGACAAGGGCTGTGCTAATTAAAGTCAAAGAAGCAATTATGAGGCTGAAAAACAAGAATAAAACCATTAGAGACATTGATAAAGCCTTAGGATTACCTAAATCACCTGTCTAGAATATCATTAAGAATAAATAAGTTTTGATGACAGAAGAATTCTCATTGTAGTAAAGAAAAAGCCCCCCCAATTGACCAACAGACCAGAAACAGTCTTCAGGAGGCAGTTGTGAATGAGTCAGAGACTACGATGTGTAGAAGACTTCAAGAATAGAAATACAGAGGTCACACTGCAAGATGTAGACCACTAGTTAGCTACGAAAACAGGATGGCCAGATTATAGTTACTTGAAAGTGCCTGCACAATTTTGGGGAAAAAAAATCTTGTGGACAGATGAAACAAAAGTGAACCTGTATCAGAATGGCAAGAGCAAAGTGTGGAGATAAAGTGTAACTGCCCAAGATTCAAAGCATACCACCTCAACTTTTAAACTTGATGATAGTGGTTGTGGTGCTTCAATGACAATGTAACTGCTGACGGCAGTTGCACAATGTAAGCTGACGTGTGTAGAAACATCTTATCTGTTCAAGTTCCAGTAAATGACTCCAAACTCATTGGACATAGCTTCATTCTACAACAAGATAATGATCCCAGACATACGTCTAAGGCAACACAGGAGTTTTTCCACAGCTAAAAAATGTAAAATGCTTGAATGGCCAAGCCAGTCACATGATTTAAATTTAATTGAGCATGCCTGCCATGTACTGAAGAGAAAACCTGAAAGGAAAAGCCCCCAAAATGAGCAGGAACTAGTGATGGCTTCATTTCAGACTTGATAGAACATCAACAACAGTACCTAGTTACGTCTATGATTTGCAGACTTCAAACAGTCATTGCACACAACTGATAGTCAACAAAATACTAAATATGACTGTTGTAATATACATATCATTGCTATGTCCCAAACATTATGATGCCCTGAAATGGGGCGACCATGTATAAAAAGTGTTGTAATTTCTACGTGGTGTGACTGAAAGTTATGCAAATATCCTTAAATTAAAAGCTGCGATGTGAATTTTAATCATGTCTGAATTGTTTGATCTGAAATTTTAAACCTGTGAAACAGAGGGATTAATCAAGGAAAAATGTATCTTTCTCCCAAACATTATGGAGGGCAATGTATTTTGATTTTCTGAATTTCAAAGTCTGAACATATAAAGGAAGTGTCTGAATATATATAATTTTTGACTATAGATTCAGACGTTTACTTTATATGTTCAGAAATGAGTTAATATTCCTTTATTAACTGTGTCTCCTGAGCTGTTTTCAATACTAACAGCCTGTGAAGCAAGCAAGCAGCATTATTGTTACAATTATTAGTCTTTGTTAATTTTTTGTAGCCTTTCCTGGACAGATTTTCAATAATATGCATCCAACTAGAGGCATAGAACTTCAAGGAATCTAAAAGTAACTTAGTTGTTTCATTTCATGGTAAAATGAAAAAGAAAATATAGTCTGTCTTTACTCAACACCATATTTGTTTGTTATTTTGGAGTGATCACGTTGAGTGTTGCCATTGTAATATATCCCAGAATCATCCAGGAATGCACAACACATTGCTACATGTGCAACACATCATGGAACACTGGGGAGTGAAATTTCAGTAAATAATTTGCTCTGGAAAAAATACTTTCTGGGGTCCCCCTTGTTAAACTCTTGCTGTAATCTGGCTATGTTTATGTCTTTTATTGACTGTTTCCATAATACAATAAATTTTACTTAAAACAAGGCTAAAGACCCAAAAGTGTCTGTTAAATATTTAGGAACTGAAAATATTGTCCAGTTGGCAACTAATTAAGAATTTAACTGTGCTTCTCAGTTAAGTGTTTCATGTCCAAAATGTTCTACCACCAAAGTTGTAAGGATATTACATATTTTTATTTCTCTGCAGTAAGGTTTTGTGTATATTATAAATGTTTTTTAACCACACTCTTGCTGTCAAAGTTTTTGTTTGTATTTGTAATCATGCAACATCCTCTGAATTTACCATCTTTTTCAAGATTTATCTACAGTACATTTTTGCTTTTTTGCTGGTACATATTTGACTTTAGATGTACGTTTCTATCAGTGTATTATTTTAAGTACTGCTTTGGGTTTCTCTTAAAACTGAAATGTCTTGCAGCTAATTGTAGACTACACATCATCATTAAACTTTTCTTTATGTGTGCAATTTTATTGCTGCTTATAGAGAATGCACATTACACAAACTTTTCTGCATTGTCTGCAAAAATTCATTCCACGTACACTTGAATGGGATGTAATTATACACAGTTCTATTAGATGTCAGCAGCAGTATGCTAGGTTCTCTCATAAAGAGTATGTAAAGTATCTTAAACAGGGAATTTGCCAGTTCAGCTTCTTTTAATCTAAAATTACTTGCAGTGTTTTATCTTACCTGTCAAATAAGTGAGCATGATTGTCCCTTTATCCTTTTACCTTTTTATACTTTAGTTGAATTCTTTCTGAGAACTTTGGAACAAATTTATATTCTCCAGTTTTAAAAGAAACCATGTAAAATACTTATGTAACCTTTGTAGAAAGTGTAACATTTTGGAATTATATTATTAGCTGTAACATCATGAACCCTTGTTTAATTTAACAGACCAGGTTAGGTTTTGTGTAAAGTCTGCAAGTTCTTGTTTTTGGTGAATCCTTCCCTGGTCTCTTTGCATACATCAAAGCATTCTCTCAGGTAAAAAAAATACTTCTTATTTTATTTTATTCTCTGTGATGGACAGCATCAACTTTAGAATCTGAATGGTACTTTGCATTTTATCTTTGATGTTGCTACTGAAACGAGCTGTTTAGTGAATGAAGAGATGAATGTACAGTATAATGATTGGCATAAACGTCTTGACACCAGTTAATTATAAATCTGTGTTTATTATTTCTGTACATGTTGGAAGTTAGTTTTGTACTGTAAAAAATGCACACCTTTATTTAGACAGATTTTTAAAAGAGCAGCTAAACAATCATACATTTCAAACCTGCTTAATCCAATTCAGGCTATAGAGGGTTGAAGCCTATCCAGATTGTACTGGGCACAAGACAAGAAACAGCCCCTGAGCAGGATGCCAATTAATCACAAGCCCACTAATTCATGTACCCACAGGCACTCTCAGACAAGGCCATTAAGGTATCACCAGTTAAGTTTAAGCAGCATATTTTTGAGAATATGGGAAGAAGCTGCTTTAACTTATATTTCCAAAATCAAATAAATAAAAATGAAATAACTGAAATTAGCTGTGACAAGAATTATAGAGGCTAAATCCTTAGCTGGGCAATGTAATTAATTGAATAGAGAAACATTCTTTTAATTCTTTCTGCATTATTACTAAAATGATACTTTGAATATTTAAGAAAGTTACATTTGACTGTGCATTGTTTATGATTGGTACAGGGGAACTGTGGATAGTGCTGCTTGATAACAGCCTCAGAGGCCTAAATTCAGTACTAGCCTGATTACCGTCTCTATGGATTTTGAACTTTCTCTCTGTGTAGGGTTTCTTTTGGTACTCTTACTTTCTCCAATGTCCAAAGATGTATAGGTTAGGCTAACATACAGCTCTAGTTTTATTTTATAAGGGTTCCTTACAATAGTGTCTTATCCACATTTTATTCCCTCCCTCAGCTCAGAGTTTTTGAGATATACTTGTTTATGCATTTTTAACACTATATGTTCTTGCATGTACCATATGTCATGTTTATTTACCTCAGACAAGTACAATTTAACAAGAGTGATTTTTGGGTACAATAACTTAGGAAAATCTAGTATTTAAGGTTAGAATTGAGTGACTAGAATTTTCAGTGGATACATGCTTCAGTAGGTATGGGTGGGTTTGTTTTACCAGATCTCTATACTGTTTGATTCATAGTGTTATCGACTGAGTTATATTTTTCCCTGAGCATGTCTAATAATTGCTTACTATAGTTTTTTACCCTTGGCTGAACTTGTTTCAAATGACTAAGTATACCATTACCATTTCTTTCGGTTTTATTACTCCTCTTATATGTAATGGTTCTAATGGAATTTTTATTCAGCTTGTAAATTGCTAACTTTTTGTTCATGGACAGCCTTTATTAGTCTAAGCCTGTTGACTACAAAGACACTCTTCCCTTTAGCATTTGTAACTAATTCCAGTACACATCTTTATATCTCTGTTTTCTCAGTCAATGCACAAGGAAACACCTGGGAACCTACTCTATTGTTATGCTCACTCTAAATTGGAGGATGAAACTTAAACATTTCAGAGCATTTGCAGAAATATCTAGAAATTGAGCATGTTAATAAAATCAGAAAGAAATTGAGCATGTACCATTCCTTCACATTCCTGCTTATTTAATGATTGCTGACATGCACTATCAAGAAATTGTCAGCATTTTTGTCTCGTAATGTAATGAGCAAAGCTAGGCTGAACATAATATACCGTAGTATACAGCAACCCATGTAAAAGAAAACTTAGGGATGCATAAAACCAAATGTTTAAGTTTTATCATCCAGTTCACAGTCGGCATAACAATTGGATGCCAGGTTTATTTGTAACACATTACATTTCTCAAATACAAAATATAAAAAGAATTCACCCTCTTGAAAGGTTTTATATTTTCCTGCAGAATTTCCTGTGTTTTACTATTTTCATTTTACCATCAACCCACATAAACCTTCAAGGGCCTGCTGCAGAGAAGCATCCCCACAGCATGATTGCTACCACCACTATGCTTCACAGAGGGAATATTTTTCATAAAATCAAGGTGTTTAGTCTGATGGCCAAAAAGCTGTATTTTTCAGACCACGGATCCATCTTCCAGCAGACTTCAGAATCACCTATGTGACTTCTGATAAACTGTTTAAACAGTGACTTTCTCTTTGTCATGCTTCCATAAAACTATGAGTGGTGAAGCACCCGGCAACAGTCTCTCTAATCTTGACCACTGTGGATTGTAATGTCTTTCAGAGTCATCATATGTTTCTTGGTTACCTCCATCACTAGTTGTCTACTTGCACGAACGCTCAGGTTTTGTGAATGGCCTGCTCAACTTAGATTTACAGCTGTCCCATACTCTTTCCATTTCTTAGTGATTGATTTAACTGGACTCCAAGGACTATTCTGTGATTTGGATGTTTTCTTCTATCCATCCCATCACTTATGCCTTTCAGTCTCCTTTTCATGGACTTACTTGAAGTGTTCTTTTGTGTTCATTGTGTAGGTTAGGCCATGATACTGACTTAAAAGAAGTTGGACCTTCCAGATACAGGTGCATTTGCACTACGATCAGTTGAAACCCCTTGACTACAGACAAGTGATCTCCATTGAACTAAGTATGTGACTTTTAAAACCAATTGCCTACTCCAGTGATAATTTAGGTGTGTCATATTAAAAGGGATGAATACTTAGTGATCAGTTATTTCATGTTATATATGTGTAATTAACTTAGACCATTTTGCTGAGAACTTGACATTAAAGGGTCTTGATCAGTGTTAAAAAAGCCAAAATAAATCCACTGTAATTCAATATTGTATAATAACAAATGTGAAAACTTCCAAGAGGGTGAAAATGCATTATATAGGACAATACTTTTGTACACAAATTTGTGACAGCTGTGCTCCAGAAAAAAAGTTCTGTAGGACACTTCTCACACATTTGAAAACCCGGAAGAGTCTCATCTTGCAGACTTAGATGGTGCTAATCTGCTGAGATATCTGGCTTTGAAACACTGTTCTGCTGAGGCAAATTTAAGCATAGTGTGATTTCAGTCACAAGAGAAGATCTTATTATTCAAAACTGGTACTGTATTTATCTAATTGCTGTGTGCCAGTTATCATGCTATACAGTGAAAATGCTACACTTTCAAGGTGCTCTTCTAATATATTTTATTTTACAGTACTAAAATATAGGCATAGGAAATATATTGAATTTAAAGGAATACTCAAACCAAAAATGGCTTTACTTGTTATTTACCCCATTTAGTGTGCCTTGGTGGCCAAGCAAAACTTTTAATCTCATGTTTTCATGGAGAAATTGCATATGCATGATTCAGAATGAATATTCAGCAGTGAACAACTCTGGACAATTGCAAAATACATGAAAAATATACATAGAAAAATGTTCGTAATCCATTCAAATGCCCAAAGTGCAAAATTGATTTTATTTGAAGATCCGCCATTCCCCCTCAAATGTGCAGCATTGTGGGAATGACATCTTTCCTGTTTATTGCTTGTGTGCAACGCAGGTTTATGGAAGTATTATTTTTATTTTAAAAATATATGTATTTTGCATATTCTCATTTTTCGAAAGAATAATTGACATGTAGGTCATGTTATGCCAAAATTATTTTTCTTTTTCGGTTGGACATTTTTCACATTATTTGCTGTTGTCCAGAGTTAGTCACCGCTGGGTCCTGTTCAATTTGAATCTTTCATATGTATGTGTAATGTGGCCTATACTACAAAATTTGTGGGGTAAGTAACATAATATAATTTTTGGGTGAAGTATTACTTTAATACTTCATAAATAAGAAGAATCAATATGCAAATGGAAATATTAAAATGTTCAGCACGCACTTGATTTTTCGCCTCCCTCTGAATGTTTTTTTTTTTAAAAAAAAAAATCTCCAGTGCCCCCATTTTTAAGCATGTTTAAATTTTCTCCACCCATATTGCCTGACAGTGATGGGGGATGGGGGAGTGATGATCAGAAGAGGAAGTGTTCAGAGCTGGTATGGTTAGTGTGGCTGTTTGCAAATTGTTTAGTTTTACCTGAGATGATAGTTCAAGCAGAAGAACATCTAAAGATAAAACACTGTTTACTCTTTTGATGAGGCCACTCGGGCATGTGCGACACCTACAAAGTCCCCTCTTGCTGCCCCAATAAAATGGAGCCCACAAAGCAAAGTTCAGTAAAATGTTTCTTTTGTATACTGTATGAGCAGGTGGGCAGCAGATGGAAGAAGATAATAGCTGCAGTAGCTTACTGTGTTGCAACACACATTTTCACCTACTTGTGCCCTTAAAATACTCGTCCTTTGTCAGTGGGAAGAGAACTACACTGACCAGTATTTCGTATCAAACCAGAAGTGAGATATCTGCTTAATTTAAGCCCTCATTGATTTATTTTATGTGGTCTGTGCTACTGAAACTTTTACAAGCAGGAGTGAAAAACAGCAGGCTTCATGAATTTTTTTGTGAATTATTCAGTGTTCATGTATGGAGTAAATTGTGTTACTGACGATTTTATTTTCATTCACTAATCGTTTAATTTTAATTTAGAATTTTTGTTTTTGTTAAGCAGTTGAGATTCCCAATTACTATAATAAATATTCAACATTTAGTTACTTTCTTTTGCATTAACATTTATAAATATGTTGTTCTGGTCACCTTTGAATTTAGGATTATTCAAATTCACATGTTCAACTACAGTTAGGTCCATAAATATTTGGACAGAGACAACTTTTTTTCTAATTTTAGTTCTGTACATTACCACAATGAATTTTAAATGAAACAACTCAGATGCAGTTGAAGTGCAGACTTTCAGCTTCAATTCAGTGGGGTGAACAAAACGATTGCATAAAAATGTGAGGCAACTAAAGCATTTTTTTAACACAATCCCTTCATTTCAGGGGCTCAAAAGTAATTGGACAATTGACTCAAAGGCTATTTCATGGGCAGGTGTGGGCAAGTCCGTCGTTATGTCATTATCATTTAAACAGATAAAAGGCCTGGAGTTGATTTGAGGTGTGATGCTTGCATGTGGAAGATTTTGCTGTGAACAGACAACATGTGTTCAAAGGAGCTCTCCATGCAGGTGAAAGAAGCCATCCTTAAGCTGCGAAAACAGAAAAAACCCATCCGAGAAATTGCTACAATATGACGAGTGGCAAAATCTACAGTTTGGTACTTCCTGAGAAAGAAAGCAAGCACTGGTGAACACAGCAACGCAAAAAGACCTGGACGTCCACGGAAGACAACAGTGGTGGATGATCACAGAATCATTTCCATGGTGAAGAGAGACCCCTTCACAACAGCCAACCAAGTGAACAGCACTCTCCAGGGGGTAGGCGTATCGATATCCAAGTCTACCATAAAGAAGACTGCATGAAAGTAAATACAGAGGGTGCACTGCAAGGTGCAAGCCACTCATAAGCCTCAAAAATAGAAAGGCTAGATTGGACTTTGCTAAAGAACATCTGAAAAAGCCAGCACAGCTCTGGAAAAACATTCTTTGGACAGATGAAACCAAGATCAACCTCTACCAGAATGATGGCAAGAAAAACGTATGGAGAAGGCATGGAACAGCTCATTATCCAAAGCATACCACATCATCTGTAAAACACGGTGGAGGCAGTGTGATGGCTTGGGCGTGCATGGCTGCCAGTTGCACTGGGACACTAGTGTTTATTGATGATGTGACACAGGACAGAAGCAGCCGAATGAATTCTGAGGTGTTCAGAGACCTACTGTCTGCTCAAATCCAGCTAAATGCAGTCAAATTGATTGGGCGGCGTTTCATGGTACAGATGGACAATAACCCAAAACATACAGCCAAAGCAACCCAGGAGTTTATTAAAGCAAAGAAGTGGAACATTCTTGAATGGCCAAGTCAGTCACCTGATCTTAACCCAATTGAGCATGCATTTCATTTGTTGAAGACTAAACTTCAGACAGAAAGGCCTACAAACAAACAGCAACTTAAAGCTGCTGCAGTAATGGCCTGGCAGAGCATTAAAAAGGAGGAAACCCAGCATCTGGTGATGTCCATGAGTTCAAGACTTCAGGCTGTCCGTGCCAGCAAAGGGTTTTCAACCAAGTATTAGAAATGAATATTTTATTTCCAGTTATTTAATTTGTCCAATTACTTTTGAGCCCCTGAAATGAAGGGACCGTGTTAAAAAAATGCTTTAGTTGCCTCACATTTTTATGCAATCGTTTTGTTCACCCCACTGAATTGAAGTTGAAAGTCTGCACTTCAACTGCATCTGAGTTGTTTCATTTAAAATTCATTGTGGTAATGTACAGAACCAAAATTAGAAAAAAGTTGTCTCTGTCCAAATATTTATGGACCTAACTGTATATTACATTGTGAGGTGAGACTACTCATCGTATAATAAAATAGCAGTTATTAAATAAAAATTGGTGTGATTTGTATGTCAGATTTTAATATTGTGATATTACTTCACTGTTGATTCTGACTGAAAGTGAAAGTAAAGCTTCTTTGGGTAGTTGGAATATCTGTTTTCCACCAAAATAGCACTGCCCTCCTTAGAATTTAAAACTCTCCTTTACAGATTTTTTCTTGGTGCCAATCCTGTAAAGTACCAGTCCATACCATAGGGAAGGAAGGGTCCATTAAGCTGTTAAAAACACTGGATTGAACATACTAATTATCCAACTGCAAATACAGTAGTTACTGTGGTGGTTAATGTTGTAAAATAAATGAATTATCCACATTCCGAACAGACTGTTACTGATGAGAAAAAAAAAATACATGTAAATACTTAATTTGGAAACGCTATAAATTATGCAGATCATAAAGCTATATGTGTGTATATATACTGTATAATATATATATATATATAATATGTATGTGTGTGTGTATACAGTATATAGTATATGTGTGTATATATGTGTATATATTTATGTATATATGTATGTATATGTGTGTGTATGTGTGTATATATATATATATATATATATATATATATATATATATATATATATATATAATATACTAGCCAACGCCGCATAATCAAGCCACTTTTTTAATGATTTTTAAGCACAGGGAAAAAATTAACATTTGAAAAATCCGGAGGAGAGGGGAAGGACGCCCATTACGCCCCATCCGTCATGCTAGTCTGCTGATTTCTCGTTCAGTAACCTGTGAGTAGTGACCCCGCGAAGCATCAACACCTTTGAAGCAATTGTGTCGGAAATCGTATGGAAGCTTCGAAGCATTTGACACTCGCCTCTCTCGTGACACCTCCTGGCCATTTTCATTAACGTTACAGAAACTTATGATACACTTCAGTGACATCTGTTAAAAGTTGTATTGCTTTTATTTTTTCGTAGCTATAGACTGACAACAAAGAGAAGGGTTCGTCAGCAGCTTGTAGTGTGTGATGTCTAAAAAATATAAATATAACTAATGCCGACAGGCAGAATGCACTATACGATATCAAGAGTTAAACAAAATAAGACGCCTCACCTCATGCATTCCCGGCTCTTTCAATTAGTATTTACTTTTGCACTGTATCATTATAATCGCTCCTGTTATTAGTATTATAATTAACCCTGATCTTTTCTTGAGATCACATTTAATAGCCTTAAATGTTGTCTTTGGTCTGTCTTAATTAAAACGGAGTAGACAGAAAATAAAGGTTTATCCCTGTACTTTGCCATGATATAGGTAAGCACATTTGAGAAAGAAAATGTGAAATCCTTAAATCACAGATGTCATTATTCGATCAAGCATTAAAATCTGCAGTGCTTCGAAAACTCGACACAGTGACGAAACCTGAGTATCGAGGGGCCATCACTACCTGTGAGTCACGTAGAGTTTTCATTGTTGTTTGCGGTTCTGGCTGCTTTTCGCGTACTGAGTTGTTCCGGAGTCACAGTTGAGAAATAGTTTTTTAATGTCTTTTAAGCACAGGGGAAAAAATGAACATGTGGCTCTGTGCATTCTTTAACTGCCTTGTGGCGCTGTAGTAGTACGGCTGCTTTGCAGTAAGGAGACAGTGGAAGATTGTGGGTTCGCTTCCCGGTTCCTCCCTGTGTGGATAGCAAATTATCCGCGACAAACAAACTGTTTTACACGCTGCAAACCAATCCGCGCCGCTTTTTCAGTGTTTTTTAAGCAGAGTGAAAAAAATGAACATTTGCAAAATCCGTAATGCTGCTTTCAGTAAGTACAATGCACACGCGTTTAATTTGCCAGCCGCTTTCTGGTTTGGGCCGCTTTTGCAGTGTTACCTCTTGTGTATATTATCTTGAAATCCTCGGAGTTGCTAATTAACTAACTAACACCCACCCACTCAGCTTGTGTGAAAAAAATGCGCCTGTTCTTTCATCATTTTGTTGCAGCAATATACATTTTGTTTCCACCCAGCGCCGAGGCGCGCATTCATCTCGGATTATTACTTCCTGCTAGACTAATCTGCTACACGGCTGTGTTTGAAAAACCGACTTATCCCGGATGAGTTTCACCGGCATTAATGATTAGGAATCTGGTTGGAACAAAACCCTGCATCCACAGGGGTTCACCAGGATCGAGTATGGGAAACACTGCTGAACACAGACGAAACCGACTCAGGTGAGGAGTTGGGGTGGGCAAAGTGGTTGCAGCTATTGATTATTCAGTGTTTTTTGCCTGGGTGTCTGATCTGCTCAACAGGATCATAAATAAAAGGAAAACAATGTGAAGGCAATGTCACAGGTGATCCTGTGGTATAGCGGGTCCACAGCTCCCCTTCAAAAGCCCATTTTTAAATAAATAATCATCGCACTCACAGTGTAGCGAGGGGCGTGGAAGTGTGGCTGAAACGGTTTCCGGGTAGACTCGTGCTTCGGGCATTTCTGAGAGAGAGAGTGTCGACTGTTTCAGGGCCTGAAGCAGGTGAGACGCTAATGAAAAAGAGGCACAGGGCTTATTGGTTTTTAAAGACTGCTTCCTTCATTGTGTTTTAACTTCAGCTTTAAAGGATTGCGCGGCTCTCTCTTGCGCTGCCTGTGTGTGCCTCTGTCTCTCTGTGGCGTTGCCTCTGTGTGTGTTTGTGTGTGTGCCTCTGCCTCTCTGGCGCTGCCTGTGTGTGCGCAGCTCTGTCTCTCGCGCTGACTGTGTGTGCCTCTGTCTCTCTCTGACGCTGCCTCTGTGTGAACCAAGGTTCCACTGAGGTTGACTAATTAAAAGTCAACGTGGCTCAGAGCTGCAAGTGGACTGTGGCACAGACAAACAGAAATGACGGCATGTTTTCCGAGGCGTCGCGTCTGAGTTGGTGGGCGTGGCTCTGATTTTTTCGTCGTATCCAATGGTCTAAGAGTTGGTGGGCGTGGCTCCTTCCTGCGTGCACCATTGGCGTCCTACTTGTCGGCGGTTTAGTGAATCCACGCCCCTTCCAGCGTGCTTTCCATGGATGGCTACTTGTCTCCCGGCTTAGTGAATTATATATATATAGATGTGTGTGTGTGTGTGTGTGTGTATATAATAATAAACTGCTCAAAAAAATTAAAGGAACACTTTAACGCATCAGATCTGAATGGGGAAAAAAATCATGCTGGATATCTATACTGATAAGGACTGAGTAATGTATTAGGAACGAAAGGATGCCACATCATTTGAAGGAAATTAAAATTATCAACCTACAGAGGGCTGAACTCAAAGATACCCCGAGAATTAAAGTGAAAAAATGATGCGGCAGGCTAGTCCATTTTGCCGAAATTTCATTGCAGCAACTCAAAATCGTACTCTGTAGTTTGAATGGCCCCCACATGCTTATATGGATGCCTGAGAACGTTGGGGCATGCCCCTAATGAGACAGTAGATGGATGGTGTCCTGGGGATCTCCTTTCAGATCTGGACAAGGGCATCACTGAGTTCCTGGACACACTATGGTGCAACCTGGCGGCAAAGGATGAACCAAAACATAATGTCCCAGAGGTGTTCTATTGGATTTAGGCCAGGCGAGTATGAGGGCCAGTCAATGATATCAGTTCCATCATCCTCCAGGACCTGCTTGCATACTCTCGCAAACCGAGGCCGGGCATTGTTGTGCACCAGGTGGAACCCAGGTTCAAGGTTATTATACAGTAGTTTTGCCTCTTTATATTGGTTTTTATCTCTTTATTTTTTCTGACCTTACTTTGAAATTGTTTAGTTTGTTTTCTTTCATTGCATATTTTTAGTTTTAATTTAGTTTTTATTTCACACAGAAATTTCCATTTCATTTTTATATCTGTTAGTTTCAGTTTTAGTAATTAAGGTATGGTTAAAGAGCTACTATGGAGTTTAGTTTTGTAAGATTTGGATATAATATGAGTTTAATGTTACTGGAAGTTTACTACACTACATGATTTCCTATCTAGTTTTGTTTTTGTCTGATAAAAACAAGCATAATCAAAACCAGATACCAAATATGAACAATTTTATACAATTTTATAATTTTTTAAATATTTCCTATGTCATTTGTGCTGAACAAATGTGCATGGACTGTTGGGACTTCTTATCTTTTCCTTTTATTGCCCAGAATGGACCAATTTGTAATGAAATTTAGGTGAATTTTAAGGTTTGAGGGTTTTTTTACTCTAAAAGTCTACTGCATGCAACGTATCCTGCTCCAAGACAATGTGCCTATAATGAATGCCTTCAATATTGCTTTGAAATATCTCCCATATTGGGCTTTGTTTTTTTCTACCAGCCATATTGATCTCTGGTTCCATCTCAGACACATACAATTTATAGACAGAATTTTGCCACCTGCAGGCCTGAAAAGATATAAAAAAACATTAGAAAACAGATTCTACTATGTTCTGACAGGTGTGATCATGAAAATCATGGGGGCTTAGGAAGAACAGGGCTGTTAGGCTTGAATCAGTGTGGAGACCCCACCTACCTGTTGTAAGAAGGACGCTATATAGCGCCTGACCCGACACAAATTGGACACGGGAGGCATGTGTAAAGTAAAACAAATACTTTTTATTTTCTTTGTCTGATGCTACGCCTTCCTCGTACTCACAGACACAACAAAGTCCCAAGCACAAGTAACACACAACAGCACTTTTCTCTCTTTTCCACCACCACTCCTCCACAAACTTAGTCCTCCTCCTCCCGACTCTGGCCCCCGAGTGGTGGTCACTGGCTTCATTTTATCAGACACCCGGAAGTGCTCCAGGTGGTTGATCGCCGACATCTGGCTGCAGTTCTGGGTAAGGTAAAACCAGTGCCCAAAAGGGGCCAGCTGCTCCTGTTGCAGCACCCCCTGGAGGCGCCTGCGGAACCCCACAGAGCTGCATAGAACTCCAAACCCCATGAAGCCCTGGGGGAGTCCGAGGCACCACTGCAACTCAGGGAGGCTGCCGTAAAGCGTCCAGGGGGAGATACTGGGCTTCCCACTCTTGTCCCCCTGGCAGATGTGGTGAAGGGACGTTCCGGCCAGGCATGGGCCTCGGCCATCCGTTACACTGTATTAAGGGAAACAAAGAAAAAAAAAAAACATTTAGTGTCAAGGTTAGGGGCAGTAAGACTTGAATAGCCCATGCATTAGTAAACCCTTAATGGGCAGAGCAAGAGTAAGTAATGGGTGTATGGATGGGCAGAAAATGACGGAGACAGCATCTGAGATTAGGAATAATATATACATTATCTAAACCTGTTTATTTAGAGTAGAATCACAGGAAACCAGGAGCCTACCCCAGCAGGCTTGGATGCATGGCATATGCAGTATGTATGAAATGGCTAATGTTAAGAACAAAAAGAATATGATATTTCAGCTATATTTTGAGAGAGACAGAAAAATTGAAAAAAGATGGGCAAATATTTTAAGACATAATTCTGCTACTGGATTGTTTTCACAATATCAGATATTTTGAGATTTGAATATAAACTAAAAATAGATAAATTAATAAATATTGAATACAAAAACACATTGGTATATTTAGTTTTTCAGCAGTTTTCGCCTACCTACCTGTAGTTCAGTAGAGACATTGCCATCTTAGGAATTTTACAAAGTTTGTATTGCTTCATTGTTAAAGACTTTTTTTAAAACAAAAGTGATTTAGTCTGTAACATTATGCTGATCTTGTATGATGACCTAGTCAGTCTCTCAATCAGTGCCATTTTATCTTCAAAAAAGATTTCTCCTGTGCGAAGTGGCAACTGAATTATTGTCAACAGAAAGCAGGCGCCTGAGAAATAAACTGAAACATTATTCACTTGTGATTTTTCTGTCCATATGGTAAAGGTTTTGTTGACCAACACATTCTGATTTCAGGCATTTGAATTACATCTTGATATACAACCAGCGCAAAGAAAGGCGGCACAGTAAATCGCTTTCTTTCTCACACGCTTTATGCACCCGTATTCAGCTTGTTCTGTTACCGCAAATGCTTTGTGAACACCCGCCCTCCTTCATCAGCTGCTGGAAAATATATGCAGGCGGCTTGTGGTAGATTACTTTCTGTTTTAGAGTTAAATGTTACAAGGGTTAAAGACTAACAACAAGAATATTCATTCAAAAAAACGAAAACTAAAAATATTTTTAGTAAATTATTCAGTTAGTTTTTCCAGCTACTCTAATAGTTTTGTTTAGTTTTAATTTTTGATTTCTTTTTCTTAATTATTTTATTTCAGTTCACAAAAATGTTTTTTTTAATAATAGTTTCATTTTTGATTTTAGTTTTCGTTAACTATAATAACCTTGCTCAGGACCCACTGCACCAGCATAGGGTCTGACAGTGGGTCCAAGGATTTCATCCTGATACCTAATGGCAGTCAATGTGCTGTTGTCTAGCCTGTAGAGGTCTGTGTGTTCCTCCATGGATATGCTTCCCCAGACCATAACTGACACACCACCAAACTGGTCATGCTGAACAATTTTATAGGCAGCATTACATTCTCCACGGCTTCTCCAGACCCTTTCATGTTTGTCACATGTGCTCAGGGTGAACCTGCTCTCATCTGTGAAAAGCACAGGGTGACCGTAGTGGATCTACCAATTCTGGTATTCTATGGCAAATGCCAATCGAGCTCCACAGTGCCAGGCAGTGAGCACAGGGCCCACTAGAGGACGTCTGGTCCTCAGGCCACCCTCGTGAAGTCTATTTCTGATTATTTTGTCAGAGACATTCACATCAGTGGTCTACTGGAAGTCATTTTGTAGAGCTCTGGCAGTGCTCATCCTGTTCCTCCTTGCCCAAAGGAGCAGATATCGGTCCTGCTGATGGGTTAAGGACCTTCTACGGCCCTGTCCGGCTCTCCTAGAGTAACTGACTGTCTCCTGGAATCTCCTCCATGCCCTTGAGACTGTGCTGAGTGACACCGGAAACCTTCTGGCAATGGCACGTATTGATGTGCCATCCTGGAGAAGTTGGACTACCTGTGTGTGTGTGTGTGTGTATGTATGTATGTATGTATGTGCATGTAATTTGATTATTGATTAGTCCTGAATCAAGAGCTTTGTCTTTCCTTATTGTGAAGATACAAACAACACTGGAACACTCAAAGGTTTGGGACACCATGCTGTATACTGTAGGTCGCTGATGAGTCAACCGCACTGAAGTTAGTGGAATAACAGATTTCAATCAAAGACAATGATAGTTGCAAACAAGGGGGAATTTATAGCGGGTGGACAGGAAATTACATATACAACAAAATGATGAAATGGAGGTGATGAAACAGAGTTAGGGCAGAAGTGAAGTCATCGGGAGTGGACTGGATGTGAAGTTGGACTCAGGATTTTATGTTCCAGAACACTATGAGGCAGCAGCAGAAGTCACTGTAACACCATGCACCACAATCTATCTGAAACTTCGAATTTAGATCTTAGATTATTTTGTTGATGAATGATTAAAACAGGTTTATGTATTTACTTGTTTATTTTGCAGTTGTCGAAGGAAACAGTGGCGTACTGACGTACCAGCAACTAGTGTGGTCATCACATTCCACAATGAAGCACGATCTGCATTATTGCGCACAGTTGTCAGGTAAAGGTATTAAAATGAACAAGTTTAAATGTATGCAGCAAATAAAAAAGAGATTTATACATAAAGATTTATATATATAATTGATATGTTCTTTAAGTAAAAAATGAAAGTATTTTAAGGATAAAAGTTGAAATTTTCTGAATATAAACATTATAAAATATCAAGCATCACACATTAATGTAACACTTGTTAATGGTTTTTATTAAAATACAGGTATTGCTTGAACTGTTCATTCTCATCTCACAAATCACATAAATATAAATTTATTGAAAGTGAAGTACCTAACTGTGAAGATACAGTAATTTTATTTATTGGTAGATTATAGGGATGTTAAAATTTTGACATACTACTTTATTTCTTTGCATTTACATTACATATTTATTTTTATAGTGTTTTAAAGAAAAGCCCTGCACATTTGGTGAGAGAAATAATACTAGTTGATGACTACAGTGACAACCGTAAGTTTTACCAGTCTTTCATTGGTCATTTATTTCATTGAAATGTTTGTACATAACATCACTGTTTGTATTTTACAGCTGAAGATGGAGCTTTACTGGCAAAGATTGAGAAAGTGCGGGTTCTTAGGAATGATCGCAGAGAAGGTTAGTGTACTAAGTTCTGTATTGTCAGAGCAACATTTTCTGGACATTGGAGTTACTAATATTTGTAGCTTTTACTTTTTTTTAATTACACAGTTTTAGTTAAAGGTGTGTATTTAATTAAATGTATGAAGAAATATGATATAATTTATTTAGTATAATGTTTTTAAAAACTTTGGTTTTGCAGGCAGACTGACTACCTAAAATTTAAATAGCTAGAAAGACAGAACAGCATGTAATTGTCCTGCCTTACACACTGTTCTTTAATAATATGCTAATGTGGCAAAACCCCTGCTTTAACCAAAATTACCATTTCAGTAAAGTGTGCAGACTCTACTACAGGTGCATCTCAATAAATTAGAGTATCATTGAAAAGTTAATTAATTTCAGTAATTCAATTCAAAAAGTGAAACTCGTATATAGATTCATTACACACGGAGTGATATATTTCAAGTGTTTATTTCTTTTCATTTTGCTGATTATAGCTTGTAGTTAATGAAAACCTAAAATTTATTATCTCAGAAAATTCGAATATTGTGAAAAAGTTAAATATTGTAGACTCATAGTGTCACACTCCACTCAGTTAATTAACCCAAAACACCTGCAAAGGTGTCCTGAGCCTTTAAATGGTCTCTCAGTCTGGCCACACAATTATGGAGAAGACTGCTGACTTGACAGTTGTCCATAAGACAGTCATTGACACCCTCCACAAGGAGGATAAAGCCACAAAAGGCCATTGCTAAAGAAGCTGGCTGTTCACAGAGTGCTGTATCCAAACATTTTAATGGAAAGTTGAATGGAAAGAAAAAATGTGGCAGAAAAAGGTGCACAAACAGGGATAACCACAGCCTTGAGAGGATTGTAAAGCACATTCCATTCAAGAATTTGTGGGAGATTCACAAGGAGTGGACTGCGGCTGGACTCAGTGCTTCAAGAGCCACTACACACAGACGTATCCAGGACATGGGCTACAACTGTTGCATTCCTTGTGTCAAGCCACTCCTGAACCAGTGACAATGTTAGAAACCTTAACGTTAACATTATTCAAAGTTATTGTCTGTCTGTATACCTGCATTGTTATCACTGTTTAATATTTTCTTTATCAGTATGCTGCTGCTGGAGTATGTGAATTTCCCCTTGGGATTAATAAAGTATATCCTAGCTAGCTATCTAACTAGCTAGCTAGCTATTCCAATATAAGAAAAACTTTGGATTGTGGTGCATCATTGTATCCAGCAGGGTGCACACGCTCTCTGAAACTAGTTGCGTTAGAGATTGCAGCCTTTTACTGAACCAATATTATATCTTTCACTAGTGATACGGCGGTTATTCTAAAAGGAAGAAAGAGTCAGTAACATTAAAGGAGGATTAAACTTCAGTTGAATATCAGCGTAACACTCAAAATAATATCTGTACGGAATACTGTGACTAAAATAGTTGCAACCAAAAATAGGCTTTGGCAATTATCATTTCTACTTAGTTTGTCATTGGCGATTGGAGTCATTGAAGCTTTAAACTAATTTAAATAATAATAATAACAACAGATGCAAAAGGCAATGTTTTTGTATTGTTGAGCTAATGTGCCATTAACATATGTGTCAGTGCAGGATTCCCATTGGATATCCATGAGCCACATTCCAGTAAGGATAGTTTATATGATTCGCGTTTCTGTGCTGGGTGCGAAGGATGCATGGCAAAAATTATGTCGGACTTGGAGATGCTGCACGAAAATATTTCTTAGTACACGGTGTGGCTAACGTGGCCATCGTGTATTCTACATGGTGAATTTCAACAAGATTTTGGTGACACT
Source organism: Erpetoichthys calabaricus (assembly GCF_900747795.2). Lineage (NCBI taxonomy): Eukaryota > Metazoa > Chordata > Cladistia > Polypteriformes > Polypteridae > Erpetoichthys > Erpetoichthys calabaricus. The sequence goes on from NC_041396.2 coordinate 123,159,668, forward strand.
TGTGCCAGAATAATGAGCGAAGGGCTGAATATGACTTCTCCACTCATTAAAATGCATCTCCCCATAATGTAGGTCCCCTGTTATGAATATATCTGTGCCCCGTGGAATGAAGTTGTCCCTTCTGATTGGGTGCTGACACACTAAGGTGTGATGGTCACAGAATTCCTCATTTCCACTCCTTTGCATGCCGTTTCTATTTTGATTTAACATATGCTCTGTACAAAATGCCAGCCTGCCCGTCAGTAAACATGCACGCACAGCCACCTGTCCACTGTTTTCTGACGCACATCAATGTGATGAAGTCTGCATTTTAAGGTTGCATGTGTATTACATATTATTGTTGTTTACAGGTGTGCTCTGTGATTGATGGTAGACAGTAAACTTTGTTGAAATGGCATTGATAAATGCTACTTTGTTAGTTGTTATTTCATTTGTATTGGTATGCACACATTTTATGTTCTGTTACCAAGAAATTATTCAATAGGAGCTCATCAACAAAGAAACTTGGAAAATAAGATTAAATAAAAATTAACAATACAGTGATCCCTCGCTATATCGCGCTTCGCCTTTCGCGGCTTCACTCCATCGCGGATTTTATATGTAAGCATATTTAAATGTATATCGCGGATTTTTCGCTGCTTCGCGGGTTTCTGCGGACAATGGGTCTTTTAATTTCTGGTACATGCTTCCTCAGTTGGTTTGCCCAGTTGATTTCATACAAGGAACGCTATTGGCAGATGGCTGAGAAGCTACCCAGCTTACTTTCTCTCTGTCTCTCTCTCTTGCGCTGACGTAGGGGGGTGTGAGCAGGGGGGCTGTGTGCAGCTGCTTCCTGAAGGACAGGCTGCACGGAGCTTCGCATACTTAAAAGCTCAAAGGGCACGTATTGATTTTTGACTGTTTGTTTTTCTGTGGCTCTCTCTCTCTCTCTCTCTCTCTCTCTCTCTGATCCTGACGGAGGGGGTGTGAGCTGCCGCCTTCGACAGCTTTGTACCGGCGGTGCTTCGCATACTTAAAAGCCAAAAAGCCCTAATTTTTTTTTTGACTGCTTGCTTTGCACTCCTTTGAAAAGGAAGATATGTTTGCATTCTTTTAATTGTGAGACAGAACTGTCATCTCTGTCTTGTCATGGAGCACAGTTTAAACTTTTGAAAAAGAGACAAATGTTTGTTTGCAGTGTTTGAATAACGTTCCTGTCTCTCTACAACCTCCTGTGTTTCTGCGCAAATCTGTGACCCAAGCATGACATTCTAAAAATAACCATATAAACATATGGTTTCTACTTCGCGGATTTTCCTATTTCGCGGGTGGCTCTGGAACGCAACCCCCGCGATGGAGGAGGGATTACTGTAGTATTAATTATAATTAATAATTCATTACTTGACACCCAAGAACTCTGTACAAAGACATTTTAAAGACAAATTGTTAAAATAAATGTACTAATCCACTTTCATGCCATATGTGGTACCTTACTCTTATCACTAGAATCCTTGAAGCCAATGAAGAAACTCGTAATCCTGGGCCACTTTAAATTCTTTCAAACCCCCTCCATTAGCATCTTTTGTTTTTCAAATGTGTCGATCTTGTGGACGAAAGTTTGAGGCAAACAGCAGGCAGACAGCAGATGTAGAGTAAAAAAGCAATTTCTTGGTGAGCAGAGAGACCACTGCAGCCCCTGTCAGCTTGTGTCACTGACCATTTTTTTTTTTTTTTTTTGTTCTTTATTTCGCCTGATACAATTTCTTGTATTAGGAATTTGGTAGTTGTCGCATACCCCTTGGGGTCAGAGTGCAGGGTCAGCCATTGTACAGCGCCCCTGGAGCAATTACAGGTTAAGGGCCTTGCTCAAGGGCCCAGCAGAGCAGTGGCCTTGTTTTGGCAGTGACGGGGATTCGAACCGGCAACCTTCGGGATACCAGCGCATCTCCTTAGCCTCAGAGCCACCACTCCGCCCTCAAAATTACCAGCAATAGCCCAATCTTGCGGGGGTTGAGTTCCCTTTTATAATTGATACATCTTACAGAGACAGCTTATCATGAGACAAGGTTACACAATTCTTTGTGGGGGGGGGTGTTCAGTAATATGCCCAAAAATTACAACACATTTGTTCAAAACAACTTAAGAAGAAGAGAAAAAGCCTGTTGCTGCTGATTTTACAATCCTAGATGTTTTTTAAAATTAACAGTTTCCTGAGTACAGACTAAAAGGTCAGCAGTTTGACAGAAATGTTGCAAATTTGTTCTTTTAGCTTTTGCACGTAAACACTTAATACTTTGCTTCTAATAAGACTTACATATCAATTAATCCATAGCTTATTAATACAAACTAGTAATATACTTATACTGTTAAAATTATTATACAGGTAATGGTTTTTCTCTTTCTCAATTCCCCCTTTGAACATAAAATGTTCACATTAGTAATTTAAACAGAGTCGGTGATTTCAGCATCATCATACTCGGGGAAGTAAAGAGGCGGTCGTGGATTCTTGGAACTGTTGGGAGTGGAGGAAATAGGACTTTGTAACAGAGGCGTCTATGAGTCTCTGCAGGAGACCACGGATACGGGGGATGAGGCAGCAACCACAAACAACTAGTATTGCAAAGGAAATTAAGGCAATGATGAAAATAGATTTGATCTATCCAGCCCATGATCCGAACCATTTAGCAAATAGTTCATCCAGTAGATTATCAATACCAGAATTTTCCGCAAGTTCATGAGAAAGGTTTTTATGGGTGTCGGTGCCAGGTGTTACATTGTAAGTCTCCTGACACCACCAAGGGGGCAGACTACCAACCTTTGGACAGGATGAGTTGAAACCTTTCCGGGAGAAGCAGGTATAATTAGCCCTATAGGTGCGGTACATTGGCGGAGTCATAAGGGGAAAGGGAGGAAAAAGGTGGTGGAATGAGGTGCATAAAGGGTCAGTAGGGGGAGTCAGGGAAGAGAATAGCTGTAATACAGAAGAGAGTCCTGCTGGAAGTGAGGGGTCAGCTAAGGGAAAAGGGGTTGTGGCCAGGTGAGGTCGGGCCATAGCACAGGCATAGCAATTTGATTGGTTTACCTGTCTAACAGAGAAAAACACCCACTGGAGCCAGCGATTGTGGTCTCCATAGCCGGTTTCCACCGCAAAGGTGGATGACAAAGAAGTAATATTTAGATACTTCACCAGTTGTGAGGGTAAGTCATCAGGAGGAGGTGTAGCAGAGATAATTGAGCTAGGAGTGACAAGAGCAGGTTGCGTCCCTGTTACCTGTATAATAAATTTTCCAAGGGGATCTATGCCAGAAACATAGGCCCCTAATATATAGGTTCCTTTATCATAATATGAGGGGTCTTTTAGAGTGATAATCAAAGGATTACAAGTTTCTACTTTACATTCATGAATTGGAGTAAACCCTGATTTAATTATAGAAAACCTTGTTTTTAGATCATGCTCCTGGGCTTCCCACGGATTATACCCCCAGTCCTGGTTGCCAGTGTTTGCAAACACATCACTCCAGCTTGAACATTCAGACAGGCTGGAGGAGGAGCTTGAATCAGATTTATACCTGGGTCGAGTCACACACGTATTTTTCAGACCACCTCCATTTGTCTTGTCTGCTGGATCCACAGGGAGCAATGGCACAAAAGTCAATCTGGAATGAGGCAGCCTTCCCTATTTGGAAAGTTAACGTGGGAAAGTCCCCATGTATTTGCTTCAGTTGGTGAGTCAGATGGTCACCACCTGTTTGTCGTTGTCCCAAAGTCAGATGGATAGAAAAGATTAGGACTAGCAGAGCTATGAGTGCCATTTTTTGCAATGCAACACGTGAATCCAGGCAGGAAGTCCTTCGACTTTAACAGCGTGAGGTGTGGATAGCAGCACTTGGAACGGTCCCCTCCAGCGAGGTTGATGCCAGTGCTTCCTTCGGGTGTCTCTGACCAGTATGCAGGTTCCCAAGGAAATCTGACTTCTTTGGTGGAGGGCTGGATTGCCATGCCTGGTTAACCTGCTCGTGGACCTCCTTCAGGGACGCTCGGAGACCTGCAAGTCTCGAGAGAAGATCATTGTCCACAGTATGCAGGGTAACATTTCCAATAACCATGCCAACAGGCATGGGACGTCCGGTCAGAATTTCAAACTGCAAAAGTCCCAACTGCCAGTGTGTCCACCCTCTCAATCCCAATAAGGCCAGGGGTAAAGCGTCAGGCCAGGTTAAATTCATCTGCTCAGATTTTTGCCAATTTAGATTTTAGGGTGCCATTGCACCTCTCTACAATACCTCCACTTTGAGGATGGTACTTGCAGTAATGATGTGTACATTTATCTGGAGCCAAGTGGTCAATTCATTTATTACAGAGTTCACAAAATGGGTACTAATGGGTATTAGTCTGCAATTTCTGTGGTATTCCCCATCTTGGGATGATTTCTTTTATCAAGGCTTTTGCCACAGTTTTGGCGTCTGCATGTTTGGAAAGGAAAGCTTCCACCCATCGGGAGAACACATCGACAATTACCAAGCAGTAACGGTAGCCCTTAGACAGTGTTAATTCAATGAAGTCCATTTGGAGATATTCGAATGGACTCATTGGGTTAGGTGTGACGGCGGGACTTACCTGGGTACCTTTACCTACATTAAGTTTTTGACATAGTGCACAGCGTCTGCAGAATTGCTCTGCATATGTGGAGAAACCTGCAGCTTCCCAATGTCGCTCGACATCTTGTGTCATTACGTCCTTTCCTGCGTGGTCCAGGCCATGTGAGATTTTTGCCATTCCTGGGAAAGAAGCTTTTGGGAGGAAAGGTTTGTTATTTTGCTTATGAGTCCAGACCCCATCAGAGAGGGATCCTTCTTTGGACCATTTTCTCTTTTCTCTGTCCGTGGCTGCACTCTGTAAAGAGATAATTTGATTATCAGGGTCTTTGTCATCTTTCTGTTGGAATAAAGAGACTGGTGTGTTATTATAGGCAGCCTGTTTAGCAAAGTGATCAGCCAGATCGTTTCCTTTGCTGACTGGATCTTGTTTCCCAGTGTGGGCCTGGCATTTAACTATTGCCAATTTAGATGGTTTTGTTATGGCTTCTAAGAGGGATTCTACTGATTTTTGATGTTGGATGGGCTTGCCAGTACTGGTCTTGAATCCCCTCAATTTCCATAATGCTCCATGATCATGGCAGACTCCGAAGGCATACCTGGAATCAGTGTAAATTGTTATGATTTTTCCTTCTGACAACTGACAAGCTCGGATGAGAGCTATTAATTCAGCTGCTTGCACACTTAAACTTGAAGAAATTTGGTTTGCTTCCAACAGGTGGTCACCTTTGACCACTGCATAGCTGGTTGAGGGTGTTCCATTATCCAATCGCAAGGAACACCCATCTACGTGGAGTACTTCTCCTGTTTCTAGTGGAGTTTCCTGCAGGTCTGGCCTAGGTTTTAAGACCTTAGTTATTTCATCATAACAGTTATGTGGCTCCCCTTCTTCTTCAATGAGAAGAAGAGTGGCTGGATTTAAAGTGGAGCATCTTTCAATTGTGACATTTGACAGAGTACAGAGTACGTTTTGATAGTGTATTGCCTTAGCAGTAGTGAGATGTGAGGTTTTGGCCTGTACTAAAGTGGAATGTACGGCGTGAGACACCTTTACTGTTAGGGGGCTCATGAGCACTAAATCTGTACTGGCTAGCACGGCTTCTGTTGTGGCTGCTACTGCTCTGAGACAGGTTGGAAGTCCCATAGCCACTGGATCCAATTTTTTCGAAAAATAGACTATTGGCCTTTGTTTTTCTCCATGGAGCTGTGTTAGTACTGCATTCATATATCCCCCCTTTTTGTCCATGAACAGAGTGAATGGACGACAATAGTCAGGGAGTCCTAAAGCTGGCGCAGAAAGTAGTGCTTTTTTTAAATCACATAGAGCCTTCTCAGCTTGCTCATTCCACTGTATACGACCAGAAAGGGGAAGGTCGGCAGTGTTAGCTAGATTTTGTAAAGGCTGTGCTCTTTCAGAAAAATTTACAATCAAACAACTTCTCAGGCCGCAAGCTGGTCATTAAATTAGGAATTCATCTTGCTGTAGTTTTATGCGCGCTAGTTCCCAGATCATGAAAAAGTCCATGGCGAAACCGGGTTCAGCGGCAATCAAGGAAACACTAATTTCTGTGGCGATCCAAGTTCCAGCGACAAATCAAGGACAATCCACTTCGGGAAATCACGCAGCACAACCCCACAAGAAAACATTCCCATCAAAAGCTACACGGCCACAGAGAATATCCCAACTTAACCTGTTTTGTAACTGTTCTGGGAAGGTTTTGGATGGTGGTTTTGTGGTCTTTTTGACAGAGCTCTGGTACCACACGTGATGTCGTGACCCAAGTACTTGACAGTGGTTTGAACTAACTGCAGTTTGCAGTTTGGCCTTAGAGACCTTGTGCCCATTTTCTGCAAGATACTTGAGCAATAATTCTGTATCTTGTGTAAAAAGAAGACACAACAAGCATAAAGGGTTGGAGTTTTCCGTCCCCGTATACTGTAAATAATAAATCCAGGTCAGAAAAATTGTTCATAACAATTTGTATCAGACAACAAGATGGCAGACTGGGGGAATCTTTATGGAGGGGGACCGGAAATGAAAGTGAAGGCTGCTGGGAAGGTACCAAGATGGATGCTGGGATGCTGTCGTCATCAGGGGTCGACAGAGGGAATGCGGAAGTGATATTGCGTGGTTAGTTACTGGAGGCAACTTCATGGCGGTGGTGTTTATTTCTTTCTGCCAAATACAAAGAGAGAGAGAGGTTAGTGCTCTGCCATTCCCTTCTGGCCTGCGGTTTCACGTAACAGTTTGGGTCCTTCCGCGGCTCCCTAAGCGCACGTGCGTGACACTTGTGTGCATGCTTTCTCTGTTTCGCTACAGAGTAATAAATCATTGATGTACTGTATCAATGCACTCCCCCTGTTAGGCCAGAAGCCTTCCAGGTTCTGAGCAAGCGCTTGGCCATATACACAAGGAGCCTCTGTATAACCTTGTGGCATAACGGTCTATGTCCAACGGCAGTTTTGAAAAGTAAAAGCAAACCAAAACTGAGAATCAGGATGTACAGGAATAGAAAAGAAAGCATTTGCTAAGTCAATTACTGAGAAGTAACGAGCCGTTGCAGGAATCGTAGAGCAAATAGTGGAAGGATTAGGGACAAACGGTGCCCTAGGAAAAATAGCAGAATTAACCTGGTGCTTTGTCCAAGACCTCAGACAAGAGCCATCAGCCTTGTTTACTGGCAGAATAGGAGAGTTTACAGGAGAATATTTGATAGGAATTATAGCCCCCGTTTCAACGAGGTCTTTATGTACAGCAGCAATTCCGAGTTCGGCCTTGGAAGAAAGAGGATATTGCGCACGGTGAGGACGGAAGGATGATTTCGGAAAAACCACCAGAGGTTCACAATTTGCGATCCTGCCAAAATCGTTCTTTCCCTGAGACCATAGGGTGTCAGGAATTGAAGAAAACCATGGGAAAAAGTCAGTTTGTAGAGAGCATAGAGAAAGAGACGGGTGACAAAGGGAACGAACGACCGGTAGGTCAATTTGGATTAATGCCTTAGTTTTTAGAAGGTCCGAAGTATCAAAAGTGCCTGGAGCGACGTATTGCCAATCAGTCCTATTTAGACATCGCCCAACCCAGTCCCCAATTTTGACCCAACGGACGGTGTTAGATTAGGCTAAGGCAACGTGGGGAACCGAACCTCCTAGATAGAAAATGTTCTGTCAGTATGTGAGATGGACTGAAGCAGCAGCTTTAGTAGATGAAATGAAAATGCAAGGGATATGAAGGGTCTCTGGGCAAGTACCTGAAGAGAGAAAAGATTCTAACCAAGGCATGGCCACACCAGTGTAAAAAGCGCCAGGGGATATATTGGGCAGTACAGTGGAGGGTGTCGGGGACTTGAAGGTGGGGAAAGATGCATGAAGGAAAAGAGTGTAGGGCTTTAAGGAGAAGGGTGTGTGGGGAGATGTCTAGGGTCCAGGCTGCAAAAGAGGGTTTGGGGTATGGGGAAGTTTGGCACAGTAGCTTAGGAATGGAGCAGTAAAATCCTTGTTCTGTCAGTGAGATTGAGACTGACAGTTTAGTCATGAGGTCTCTTCCCACTAGATTGACAGGGCACTGATTATTTAACAGGAAGCGGTGAGTTAATGGAGAGCTGTCGGTGCTGAGTTGCACTTGCAGAGGCTTTGAAACTAGTAAAGTGTGTGGTTGTCCTGAAGCAGTGAGAACCTTCACAGTGTCTTTCGAGGCAGGGACCTCCAACAGTGATAAAGTGGAGCGTGTGGCTCCCGTGTCCACAAGGAAGACCGTTTCCTTGCCATTTACTATCAAAGTCAGTAAAGGATCTGTGTCAGCATGACGGGTAAGCAGAGGAAACTGGAAGAAATGGCTGGGGGTCCCTGCTAATTCCTAGGACCAAGGAATGTCACTGGGCTCTGAGAGAGGGGGTGGTGGTGGTGAATGCTTGTTTGGACAGTTACGTCTGAAATGTCCAGGTTCGCCACAGCCGTAGCAGGTGTAAGATGCTGGAGGTTGCTCTGATGAATTAGGCATCTGGGTGAAGGGGTTGTTGGGGTTGAAGGACTGGAACCCTCGTCCCCTCCCACGCCCTCTTCCTCCGAAAGAATTGCCACGTCCACGGCCTTGGAATCCTTTGCCCCTGCTCGTTTCCCCTGTGTAATATTGTAGTTGTGCTGCAAGCAGCTTAGTCTGTGTATCAGATTCTTTTTGCTTAGATTGTCTCTCGGCATGCTCTGCATGGCGTTTTACTTCTTCAAAAGTAGCGCTCTACCAGCCTATGCAGGATGTGCGGACTTTGTTTTGAATGTTACTTCTTAGTCCCGAAACAAAAAAGGGGGAACGGCAGCGCGGTTTCGGTCATCGCTGTCTTCCAGACCAGAATGATTTGCCATCAGGTCTTGTATTCTGTGTGCCCACTCATCGACCGTCTCATCCTTCCGTTGCTTAGCAGCTGATATGAGCGACCAGTCCATTCCCTTTTTATTTTTCCTGCAAATTGCAGTTTTTAACAAGTCCCATGATTAACAGTTGCCCAGGTAGTGCCTAGTTTTCGTCGCAGCACCTGTGTCCATTCTGCAGCATTTGGTTTATACATATTGTCCAATAGCTGGAGCTGTTCCACAAATTTTAAGCCACCGACTCCCTTAGGGTCGGGTAGTTCGGACACCACATCTTTCAGTTCCTGGATATCCCAATTGCGATGTATCATTACTGTGGTGGGATTGTTAGCTCCTGCGGGCCGATTGGGGTTATGTCTGGGGTTGGGGACCTGAAATAAAGGGCAAGGAAATTGGGTACCGGAACTCTGGTGTTTCGGGGAGATGAAACTGAATCCAGATGCTGGGGCCAGGTGCCTGGTGGTTTGACTCCTAGTATGACTAGAAATCGGAGATTGGAAGGACACTTGTGACCAGGGTCTTGACTGAGCGCAATTACCAATTCCCATCTATCAAATATGTCCATTCTATAAGGACCCCTTTTACAACAGCCTTGGGTATTTCTGCATAGGATTTTCCTAATTTCTTGTGTTTCTGAAATGTTCCCAGTTCCCTCAACTGGCCATCTGCCACCACTTTGTTTATTCCATTTTTTTTTACACGCTTTTTTTTTTTTATAAATCTAATCCGGTTTTCTTTTCAACTAGTTTCCTAGGTGAACCTCCTTTCAGACCCGAACTAGAGTCCGACATGCTTTCCGAAAATAATCCTTCCAACAGAGACTTTTGATTTCCCGAAGGAACCTTTTTGACCGGTTTACTATTTGCTTTCCCATGACTGGATAGCGCCAAAACACAAAGGAATAGATCAGCCCTCGCGATGTTCCGCCTCCAGTCTCTTCCGTCTCCCGGATCACACTCTGTGGCTTCGTGGCTTTAGCGGACTGACAGTCTGTCCAACGCTGAGTCCAGGAGTTTCGACAATTCAATGCCGATCCCTTCGTCAGTCGTCTAACAGCTGGTAACCGCTTTTGGTGTCCGCCACAGACTAACTCGTAGAAGCAGGAATATGACCAGACGTTAGAGACAGAAACTCGCCCTCCCACACAGTGTTTTTCCCAGATGTTCAATATATTTTCTATTCGTCCCACTCCAATGCCTCTATTTATTTGAAGTGTGCCACTCACTTCTTTCTATTCCACTTCCTATGGAGTGTGTACTCACTAACATTCTTAACATCTTACACTGTCCCTGAGGGACCCAAGTTCTATTCTTCGCATTCTGCTCCACTATCTGCCAGGTGATACAGTATTTTAATTTATATTTTCCTGTAAACTAGTCAAAACCCTGAGTTACGTTTTCTACTCAATCGGATTCCCTCGGTCTACTCACCAAGAATTTCTTGTCCTGCTAGGGAAACTCCCAGTTCGCTCAACCTTCGTATTCAATCGGAGGAGGCCAGAGACTTCTCACATAGGATTCGCCCGAGGCAGGCCAGTCCTAACTTTTGCCGGAGCTGGTCCTCCCGATCCGGCCGGAATCGGTCCTCTTACCGGTCCTCTGGACGATCCTGCTCGAGGAGTCACCTGTCTGTCTCTGCCCCACGTTGGGCGCCAGAAAACTGTGGACGAAGGTTCGAGGCAAACAGCAGGCAGACAGCAGATGTAGAGTAAAAAAGCAATTTCTTTATTCTTGGTGAGCAGAGAGACCACTGCAGCCCCTGTCAGCTTGTGTCACTGACAGTTACCAGCAATAGCCCAATCTTGCGGGGGTTGAGTTCCCTTTTATAATTGATACATCTTACAGAGACAGCTTATCATGAGACAAGGTTACACAATTCTTTGGGGGGGGGGGGGGGGTTTCAGTAATGTGCCCAGAAATTACAACACATTTGTTCAAAACAACTTAAGAAGAAGTGAAAAAGCCTGTTGCTACTGATTTTACAATCCTAGATGTTTTTTAAAATTAAGTTTCTTGAGTTCAGACTAAAAGGTCAGCAGTTTGACAGAAATGTTGCAAGTTTGTTCTTTTGGCTTTTGCACGTAAACACTTAATACTTTGATATGTAAGTCTTATTAGAAGCAATTAATCCATAGCTTATTAATACAAACTAGTAATATACTTATACTGTTAAAAAGATTATATAGGTAATGGTTTTTCTCTTTCTCAATCTGCGCAAGCTGCCTGCTATCCTATCCCCCCACCGCCACAGCTCTAGTTGGACAAAAGATTCTCCCACCTCAAGTCTGTTTATCTGGGTGTGAGGTGCCTAGAGGTGTATAGGGTAAATAATACATCGTTATTTGGAACACACACATTTCATGTGTGTTCCGTGTCTATAACGATCTGTGTAAATGTAGGATGACAGGAAATGTGAGGCAAGAAATGTTGAACTCATACCTAAAACAAACTTTTTTTTCATGTTATAGTACTAATGACAGAATTTTGACATGAAGTGTTTAATGTGTAAAGACTCAAGTCCAAATGTCAAATAAAAATCTTCACAAGAGGTACAAGTATAACAATTCAAGTGCACTTTTATTCAAGAATATGACTGAAGAAAAAGCAGTTGGGTTAGGGTACGACCCTGACACAACTGCTTGGGTGGTTCAGTGGTAAGAACTGCTGACTCATAAACAAGAGGTTGCCGGTTCGATTCCAGATGCTTCCTAGATTTACCGTTTTGAGTAGTGAGCCGCTCTTATTGTTACTCTTCTAGAATAAAAACATACATTTGATTTGAGTCTGTAACACCCGGTGTAAATTTATGGTACTTGTAAAGGTTAGTGGTTTATTTATTTATTTTTTTATTTATTCAGTTTTATTCTCTCGGTTGCATTCATGCTCCCCCCCGATCTGACACTGCTTTTTTCAAATAAAGACGTGCTCTAACAAAGGTGAACTCTGATGAGGATGAGGGTTCTACATCGGAAAAAAGAGAACAAAAGCCCTCACCGCAAGAAATGTCCGCTCACATATAAGAACAACACAGGTGCACCAGACATAAAGGCGAAAGATGACACCATTTGGATGCAGCAACAGGTTGGGCGTCATCCTGCCGGTGAATCTGCCACACGCATGTCTTTCAACGAAACAGCAGGGCTTACAGTGCTTTCCAAGGTATCCTGCAAAGTTCCATTTGGATTATGTTTCTTGATGGTCTTTATATGAAAACATTTATATGTTGCTTATATGAACACCACATTGAATGTTGTTTACCTGTATTTATTTACTTATATTCCTACATCGTAAAGTCACAAGTAGACTGCAGCGCTCTCTGTGTTTGATCCACACGGGCATGTTGATAAAGTACATGTGCATTGGCACTCCTTATTTAGGAAAAGATCAGTTATGAAAAGTTCTATCAAAAAAAAAAAAAAAAAGAAAAAGAAAATCTGTTGCATGTGTGGTAGAAATGTAACATCTTACTTGCTAAAGAATGAAACATCACCTAACAGGACAAATCAGTAATCAGGCAGGAGAAAAGCTGTTCATTGTATCTTTTTTAATTACTTGCCTTGCAGGTAACATTCTTCAAAATCAGTCTGTTACAGCGTGGTCAGAATGGACAGAGAAACAAAGAATAGATGTTCATTTTATAAGCTATTGAATTTACGTACAGTGTCAATCAATGCATACATTTTACTCTGGTTGGTTCTTTGGTTTACACACAAATGATTTATATAAAATGAAAGTCTGTTATATTCTGGTTCTTCTTATACCTTTGCATAGCGCCACTACCCTTGAAGTTTCTGTGCATATAACAACTGTGCATTCTCTCTTACCAGTAAACCCGCGATTCTAGAAAGAATCGCAAATCCAAGAATGGCAATCACTTTCTGTTCCCTCCGATATTTGGAGGGAAGAAAAATCATGGAGGGTGGGTGTGTCCTGGAGAGTTTTCATTTAATTAAATAAATATATTTGCACTAAAGCGGTTTCTTTTTGGAGCCGTGACGTGTTTCAGAAGCGCGTTGTAGGCGCCTGCGTTCATTGTTTATATCCATGCGGTCTTGTTTTTGTTTTTAAATGGCTGTGTCGTTAGCCAGAAGTCGTTTGCTGACAGCGGCGGATTCGCGTGCTGAAGTGACCATGGCGGTGGATCTGGGCATGGAGGGCCACATTACTAAACGAAGGTGGTATATGTGGTGGTGTGGGCGGTCGTGTTCGGGCGGCTGTACAACCTGGTGTGCACGCTTTACCTCGGGTTTAGTTCACAGGTCGTAGCCATACGGGCTCTGTTTTTGTATTTCTAATCGTTGAGCGGTTTCTTTTTGGAGCCGTGACTCCTTTGCCTGTGCTGTTTCAGAAGCACGTTGTGGGCGCCTTCGTTCATTGTTTTTATCCATACGGGCTTGTTTTTGTATTTCCATTAGTTGAGCTCTTTCATTTTGGAGCCGTGACATCTTTGCTTCTGGTGTTTCTGAAGCGCATTGTAGGAGCCTCCGTTTATTGTTTTTATCCATGCGGTCTCGTTTTTGTTTTTCTGTGGCTGTGTCGTTAGATAGAAGTGGTTTCCTGTTAGGAATCATAAATCAACGTACTTTTAATACTGAAGTACCGTTATGTGATTCAAATATGCCACACTGACTGCTGGCACAGTGGATTAGAGCAAGTTTAGTTTACAGGTTGTGTTGTTTGGGCGCCACCTACCGACTCTGGGAAGCCGCTGGGTTTGACTCTGAGGTGCTCTGCGCATGCGGCTCGGTGCATCCTGCATCCGTGCACATAATTGCATCCGTGCATATAATTATACAACTGTCATTTAGTAATATAGATAGGATATCTGCTGATTTCTTTGTCATCCTTCAGTGCATTTTGTATATTATATCAGCCTTTCTTCTGGTACATTCTTTATTTACTTGACCGTCTCAGTATTTTTCCTAAACTGATTCTTATATTTCATTGTACATTTTGTTGTTCGCTGACCTTAATCTGGTTTCCCGTTGTGCCTGAACAGGTTTCTGACATTTATTAACCCTTTATGCTATTTCTTTAAAATGAGAAAGCTATGTTACCCTAAAATTATTTTTTCACACTTGTCATGACCACCCCTTTAAATTGGGGGAGGATCTAATTTTCACAGCAGGCATCATCCTATAAAACTACAATACATGCACAGTTGATCAAACTGTGAACACTGTGTAGTTAAAATGCTGCACGGTGTCTTTAATAACCCTGTCAGGCAGTCTTGTATTGTACGTTCATATCCACTGTGCTCTTCCATCCCTTCCCCCATAGGGTACACTCATTTCCATAGCTGAGTCTTTGCTGTTGAAATGTGTTTCAGTGTAAGTTGTCTGCAAAATGAACACTGTATAGCTAAAATTGTTCAACATGTTTTCTATATCAATTTCATATTTAATGTGCCTCCATCCCATCCACTTTAGGGGACAGTCATTTTCTACATCTGCGCCTTTGTTATTGAAATGCTCTTCTGTTTACAAAATGAACATTGGATAGCTAAAATTGAGCTAAATCTATTTAAAATTATCTAGGAAGTCATTTGCCACTTTTTTCTCTACTGTGCCCTTTTGTCCTATCCACTGGAAGGGATTCTTGTTGCCCCAGCTAAAGCAGAGGTATAAAAGTGCATGCCCCGTCTGCTGCTTACAAAATAAACAATGGACAGCTAAAATTCTTCAAAATGTTTTTTAAAATGTTGTAGAAAGTCTTCTATATTCCATTCATGTCTACAGTGGCCTTCTGTCCCATGCCTTGGGGCAACACTCACTTCTATGGCTAGAGCATTTCAATTAAGAAGAAAATAACACAAAATTATACCAGATTGCCCCTTGACACTGACATTCTGAAGGTCAGTGGCACAGATTCAAAGCCTTTGGAAAATACAGTGTTCTTAATGAATGTACATAGTTAGAAAATTACCAAAATTATCCAAACAGACATAAAAACACAAGGATGCATTGCACAAGAGAAGGAAATACTTAGGTTAGAAAGTTATGAGATTGAAAGATTAATATTTTACACATTTAATTATTTGGCACCTAAATCAAAGCTATAGGCTCCTAATTTTTTTTCTTTTAGGAGCCACTGGCTTCTTGAGATGAATATTTGTCTGGAGTGCTGAATATAGTTTAAGGAGAACTGTACTCACGAAAGCATGATTCCTGCAATTGGTGCTTGTCCAACTTCAAGAGAGAGCAGGAAGGCATTTTATCCCAGGCATGGGTAGGGACAATGTCTTCTATCCATCTGTAGGTGAGGTCTAATGTTCAGGGCAATGTCTGAATTTTATATACATTTCTGTACAGTTCAAATACGTGATACTTGAGTATGCAATCTCCAAATTTGGGTGCACTTTTGTGCTGACATAACACACAGAGAGAAAAGCACACAATTACTTCCAGAGCATGAATTGACCATAGCTTGTCTGAGCTGTGACCACTTGTTTTGTTGTTCCATCTTTTTTTTGTCTGGTTGCTTGCCTGGCAATATCAGCTTCTTTCCTTGTCAGCTGTCTTGTCTAGTTTCTGCTGTTCATGGCTTTAAGGCCAGTTTTATACTTCACATGTCGCAACGCATGCATTTTACTGTTTATACTTGTGCACGTAAATCTGGAAGAATCCACCAGGTGGCAGTGCGAGATATTATCACGGTAAGAACAGGTTTGGCTTCGCTGTGTTGTGAATTGCCTCGGACACCCATTAAATTCTGATGACACCTTGCTGCAATATCTCTGAAAAGGATGTTTAATGATTAAATCCATCAATCCAGGGATGTGCCCATTCCAGCTAGCATTGGGCACGAGGCAGAAACAAACCCTGGACGGGGCATCAGCTCATCGCAAGGTGAATACAAGCACTCACATACACACTGCCATCATTTTAGTGTAACCCCATGTCCCCTCCTCCCCATTTGTGTAATTATTAACAATATCCATCCATCCATCCATTGTCCAACCCGCTGAATCCGAACACAGGGTCACGGGGGTCTGCTGGAGCCAATCCCAGCCAACACCGGGCACAAGGCAGGAAACAATCCTGGGCAGGGTGCCAACCCACCGCAGGACACACACAAACACACCCACACACCAAGCACACACTAGGGCCAATTTAGAATCACCAATCCACCTAACCTGCATGTCTTTGGACTGTGGGAGGAAACCGGAGCACCCGGAGGAAACCCACGCAGACACGGGGAGAACATGCAAACTCCACGCAGGGAGGACCCGGGAAGCGAACCCAGGTCCCCAGATCACCCAACTGCGAGGCAGCAGCGCTACCCACTGCGCCACCGTGCTGCCTTATTAACAATATTCATCATTTAAATGAAATTAACAATTTATCTGTAAAATGTAATATACATACTTTAATGCATTTCATCATGAAAGTGATATCAATTATAAATCTAAGGATTCTAAATGTGCAGAGAGTTGGAATATCATACATTTAATATGTTCTGTGTGGTGATGTATTGCTGTTTGCCGCTGCTGTCAGGTCAGGAGGAAGCCCCAGAAGCAGGTAGTGGTTAACAACTGGGATGATGTTCACCAAGGTCTGCTTTAATGATAAACTATGAGGTTAAAGTGGTCATTTCGAAATTAAAGTGGAAATGTCCACTTTAACCACATAATACACCTTTTCACCATGTCCTTAGTTTTTTTTTTCTCTGTGGCTCAAATACAGCGCTGTATATTATGTTGCTGTTGTGAAAAGACGGCACAAAAGATGGTATGTGAGGCCTTTAAAATGTATTGTGTTATTACGATGGGGAATATGCAACACTTGAATATAAAAGCAACACGAATGCATTTGTATTTCGGCATTTTAACTTCACTACTTCAAACCATTCATCAAACATTGAAGCGTGCACATCGATCCTGTAGGATCCTCAAAGCGGCTTTCTGTCACATGTAGATAGTAAGCAGAGACTCTGACATCACATTCCAACTTTTATCACACTGCGCCCCCTGCCTTTTTGCTGGTCCTGCAACTTGCACACACGTTGCGTTAATTTCTGAGGACTTGCTCAGAGGACGCGTCAGATGAACTCTGGGAAGGCGTGGCAGCCGTGATGCGTGCGCATTGTGAGCGTGAAATATAAACAAGCCCTTAGGGTGAGTATCGGATACAATGAACTTCACAGATCATAGTGACATACTTCAAACTTTTGGCTTCACTCCACCCTTGTCACTGGATCTGTGAATAGTCCTTGAAGGGCTTATCCACAAAGCAAGATGTACTCAAGATCTCCCAACAATGTAGAATGCACCTCAAGAACGCTTTTACAAAAGTGGGGTGTAATGCTGGTCTAGCTCTTGTTTTATTTTTCTATCAAGTAAAAAAAAAAAAAAAAAATTAGTGAAAACAATTACAACTTCAAATTAATAACATAATTGAATGGACAGTTACATTTAGCAAACTCTTAGTGGATGGTGAAACTTCTCACCAGTGGTTTGTGGAGATCTGCTTTACTTCTTCTGCTGAGGTAACTACTTTTTCTTTATCAGTTTTGTATCTTATATTAGCTATAAGGTATGTAAACATGGATGAGGCAATGTGTCCATACTTTGTCATATGATCACTTATTATTAGTTATAAAACAAAGCATATGCTACTGTAGCATTTCTGAATCTTTTTGGACAGCTGCTCTACTATTATTGTATAAATTTCAGTTTGTGAAAAAATTTAAATATTTTCTGTCCTCCTAAAATTCCCTATAGGATGCTCTATTCCACATTGGTTTACATTTAAATATAATTTGTTATTAACATTTCATGACCTTGGACCCTTGAGCCTCCTGTTTTAACACTTTTAATTCACAGTGCCTAACTTGCTATACATTCTTTGTCCAACGCAGTGGTTTGTAGATTGAATCTGTGTTTTGGTACCATGCAGACCTCTCTGAAGCAGATTATTCATTAAGTGATGTGGCTGGTACATGGACTAAACAGTCAGATTGCCATTACAGAGTGATGAAATGCATACATGGCAACTTTTTCAAACGGCAGAGGAGCATTTCACATTTTGCACCTGGTGTAGCAGTCAACCATGGGCAGCTGTCATCTCATTTTTTCACCTCCGAGGCATTTCAATGTTGGTCTGTGTTACAAGTCCATAAACAATTTGCGTCCTTCCCTGATGTCTGCACAACTATATCATACCATCAGGTTTAATTTAGCGGGGCTTACGATCTTCTTTATTCTACAATTCTCCCACTCTGGGTCAGTGAACTTTTTCTTTAACAGCTGTTATCAGGTATGTGCAGCAAATCAAAAGTCATTGGTACAGTCACTTTGAATCACCATAGAAGGCCACCATTTCTTTGCTGATAAAACACCACTAGGCTGGAGAGGTTTAAACTACCACTAAATTTAGCAGCCAAACTAAAGTACTTGGTATACTGATACAGTTGTTAAGGGTGAAACGATAGAGCAAAATACATAGCATAAAAAATATTTCATCAGTTTTAAATAGTGTCAATTTCGTTGTTCCTTTGTAAAAGTGACAATGACAATAAAGATCTATCTATCTAATACGATATAGACCACTATTGATGGAACCTAGACCCTCCGTTCCCAGTCTCAAGTAATACATCATGAATGACCACTAAATAAATTAATAGTGCAAGAATTTACATGTTAACCAGATAAGTTAAAAGTTCCTTCAATATTCTAATGTAATAAAAAAAAAAAAAAAAAAAACAATCAATCAGTTACTTAACACAGATTATAAAAGGATGTTACATGTTTCATTCTTCTTTGTGCTATCAGTTCTAATTAAATTATGGGTGTGTTCATGTTACCAAGCAAAGCTTTTAACCTTTTGACAAACTGGAACATATCTCTCATAGATAAAAATCTCAAAGTTATTTAAGATATCACAAAATACAGTTTCTACCTTTATTATACTACTACTATACTATACTACTTTATACTTGCCACTCCATTTTATAGATCAATGTTAAACAGCAGAAACATTGCCATATAGTACAAGCTTTCCTGATGTTTCCTGATTTGGTAATCAACCCATATAAATGCATTATTACTGAGCATTCAACTTAAAATACCTTGTTGTGTCAACAAAAGCTTTTCATAAAATTAACCTCTTAACGGTTACAAATGAATGCACACATTAATATATACTTCAGTTCTATAGTACATTTCATTATCACTGAAGTGATTCTAATAATCTGTTCTTTTTCAAAGTTTACTTTCTTGTACATTAAAATATTTAAACCTTTTCTCTTATTATACTGTACATGTAGAATGGGGAAAGAAATCAGTAGAGTATAATATAGTAACATTCAGGGGACATCTACCTCTCCAGACCTTGAACAAGATCCTTTAATCTTCTTCAGACCCCTATATCCGCAAACAGAAATACTATTCTTTCATCTCCTTCTTGTTTTCTTTCATGCCAGACTTAGTGTTTTCAGTGCAACATTACTGCTTTCAGACATTTATTCTGGGTCAGTTATAATTGAAACTGGACAAAGCAACACTCAACATACTGGAAAGAAACAGCTTTCCATTAATCTTTACTATAACATGAAAAAGTTTCTGTTTTAGTTATGTGTTCAACATTTCTTGCCTTGCATTTTCTATCATCCTACATTTACCCAGATCATTGTAGACACGGAACACAGACACTGATAAAGTGGCTCGGCATTATGACCTTTTTCGTAGGCTTCAGGAATTCTAGTGTTAACAGTATATACTGGATATATATTCTTGATGATTAATCAATATTTTTAACACTCTTCTGTTTAGGTTTGATGCGATCAAGAGTAAGAGGTGCTGATGCTGCCCAGGCAAAAGTTTTGACGTTTCTGGACAGTCATTGTGAATGCAATGAACATTGGCTGGAGCCATTGCTTGAACGAGTAGCAGAGGTCAGTATGCATATTCAATGACAGTTATAAAAAAATAAAATGCTAAAGCTATTATTCCTCAACATTCAAGATTTATCATGTGTAGATACAGCTTTGTATTTTATTATTACAGCTTTGTATTTTATTATTTTGAAATGTGCAGAGTTGAGCTGAGCTTCTCCTGTTAGAGAAATTAACCCTCTATCCATCCATATATTCCTGATCATTTTTAGGAAAAAGTATTTCTTGTGGGTTATGTTCTTTCAACATCGAACATCATCTCACTGTGCCCTTCTCAAAGTGGAATCTACACTCAACTAAAGGATGTTTCTTTTCCATTCTAATAGAGCACAAAGGTGCTCATCATAAAATCTAGTGAAGAAAGGACACTGTTAATACAAGAACGATTGAGGAGGCATGGTTGTTTTACTTTAATGTTTACATTTATATAGCAAGGTATTTTAACATTTTAGACCTGCAAATGAATCATAATGAACACTTTATTTTTAGCCTCAACAGACATGCCACTGAGTGCTGAGTTTCTTCCCATGTGTGCACTCAATCTGGTCAGTTAAGACTGATTCTGCAGTGCACTGCTGGGGAACCCTTGTGGCTACAGGTTTTTGTTCCAACAACTTTCACAATCAGTGAATAATTTCCCATTAATTGATCTTATTAATTAAATAGATGGTCTTTCCTTTGTTATCCTGCAGTGGTGTGAAATTTACATTTGTAATAAAATTACATTTATGTATGTTTTTGCCATACCATTTAAGTCTCTCTTGTCATTTTCTTATTAATTTACCCTTCATACTCCCTTAATTGTCTCCTGATCATGACAATTAATGACAAGCAGAGCAGACATGGAAATGTCTAAATATAGATATAATACAGACATGGACAAATTTGTTGGTACTCTTACAGCTCACTAAAAAAGTACTGTGTGCCTCCAGAAAGTGATTAAATTAAGCAGCATTTATTACATGTTTACCTGCATATTTTTGGTATGTTTTTGAGTAAAGCAAAGTAAGTGTGAAAGGAGATAAAGTATTGCTTATTCTACAAAGATATTCTAAAATGGCCTTGACACATTTGTTGTTTGAGGAGATCTGAAAGAAAATTTATAGACAAGACCATCTCCATGCAGCTTGATCTTCCCATGACAACAAATGCAGATATTATTATGAAGTAATAGAAGATTTATGGCTCAATAGAAGAAGATCCAGGCGGACTCCGCTGTTTGAAAGAAAAACATAAAGCCAGACTGGAATTTGGTAAAATGCATATTGAAAAGTCACAATGCTTTTAGGAGAATGTCCTTTGGACAGATGATGGCAAGTCATATCAGCTCTGTGTTCACAGACGAAGAAAATTAAGCTTTCAAAGAAGAGAATACCAATTCCTATTGTGAAACATGGAGGAGGATTGGTTATGTTTAGAAGCTATTTTGCTGCGTCTGGGATGGGGGGTACCTTGATTCTGTGTAGGGAACAATGAAACCTCAAGGCCGCACAATAATTATCTGACATCACTTTGATTCTGAAGTGACTTAAATAATATTGAAATGTTTTTTTATCTATACGAATATGTATTGCATTTCCAGTGTAAGAAAAAAATTGAAATGGGGTACATCATAAAGTAACAAAATGGTGCAAAAAATATTTACACTTCTGAAAAAAATGTTGCAAAGATTTGGGAATTTTCTGGAAGCCTGTATGAATGTCTCTTAAGTTGTTATCTTCATCTAAAGGATAATATAAAAGCAGTCTGATGCAACAAAAACACATACAAGACTACAAGACATTCTGGAGTGAAACATACTGCCCAGTGTCAGAAAGCTCTGTTTCAGTCACAGGTCATGGATCCTCCAACAGGATAATGATCTGAAACACATGGCTAAAAGCACCCCAAGAATAGCTAAGAACAAAACATTGGACCATTCTGAAGTGGCATTTTATGAGCACTGACTCTCAAACATCTATAGAAAGAAGTGAAACGTGCAATCTGGAGAAGGCCTCCTTCAAACTTGACACAGCTGGAAGAGTTTGCCAAGATAAAGTGGCCTAAACTATTAGTTGACAGGTGAAGAAGTCTTACTGAATGCTAAAAGAATCACTTGTTTGCAGCCATTGCCTCTAACGGGTGGGCAGCAAAATATTAGGTTAAGGTTCCCATGATTTTTTCCATGATATTTCATTTGTGTTATTATTGGAAATATTCTGTTGAATCAAACCTCTATAGCAAAGTCTAATTTTTGATAATTGTTTTATGAAACATATTATTTTGATTTTTTATTTATTATTTAACATTGCTATGTCCAATGTGTTTATGTATTCTATAGAATGAACTTGTCATGTATTTACTTGAAGCAGTACAAAGCACAGTTTATGTAGCGCCCATGCTGGTCGTCCTTTTAGGTGCATTTTTTTTTTTTTTATAATCACGGGATTGGTGGACTTTTATTTTGGCATATCTTATAGTTGACTATTAATTTATTTTTTTATATTATTTGTGCGCAGGTGGAAATTGCAGAATCAATTCAAATTTATATAGTGCAATTAAAGGCACTTCACAATTTATACAAGCTATTTAATATGTTAATGCTAATTCTGTTGATGTTCACCACATCCATTGTATATTTAAATGAGTGCCCTGTCTTAAAATTAGTAAGACATGCATTGACACTTCAAATTCATTGTTACTAGCAATGCCGGAGTGAGTTAGATACTAAAGAATCAACAACATAGCCAGGATTACGCTACGCACACATTGTACAGTTTATACTTGAGCGTGTACTTAAGTAAATCTGGGAGATTCCACCATGTGGCAGTGAGAGATATTATCACGGTGAGAAAACATTTTGTTTCGCTGTTTTGTGAATTGCCTGAAACATCCATTAAATTCTGAGAACACCTTGCCACAATATGTCTGAAAAGGATGTTTAATGATTACGTCCATCACTCCAGGGATGGACCCATTCCAACAAGCATCGGGCGCAAGACAGAAACAAAATCCTTGGACAGGGTATCCACTCATTATAAGGTAAATAGAAGCACACACGTACACTAGCGTTATTTTTGCGTCTGCTATGTGCCGCCCCCACATGTTTAATATTAACAGTATTAATTATTTAAATGAAGTTAACAATTTATCTGTAAAATGTAACTTAAAAAAAAAACTGACTTTGTCCACAAAGAGATGCATAAAAATCATGTACTTTATTATAAGAACTGTATAGCTCAAACGTAATTCCAACTATTACACTCAGTTAATTTCTTGTAATAAAGGTAACACCAAGTCTTTGTTTTTATTACTTAATAATGTTACACAACCTCCAGACTCTCACCTTTACTCGACTGCTTTTTGTAATTCTCTTATGTCCTTTTAGAATGAGAAAATCCAGAGGATACATCCGCACCTTGGTCCAGATTCTCTCTGTATTTCCTCAGAACTACACTCACCTATTCACTCATTTTCCTCTTTCCAGCTTCCCATCTTCTCAGAAATCTCAGATCTCATTCGCAAATCTAAGCCATTTTCTTGTCAGCTGGACCCCCTTCCCACAGTTCTGGTCAAAGCCTGCCTCCCCTGTCTGGTCCCTCTTATTTCTGCTATAATTCACTCTTCTCTTATTACTGGTACGGTTCCTTCATCTTTTAAAACTGCTGCAGTAACCCCAATACTGAAAAAACCTGGTGCTGGTCCTAATAATTTTCGCCCTGTTTCTAATCTGCCCTTCATCTCCAAAGTTCTTGAAAAAATAGTAGCTATCCAACTTCACTCCCAATTATCTCATAATAATCTATATGAAAAGTTCCAGTCTGGTTTTCGCCCCCTCCATAGTACAGAAATTGCACTTCTTAAAATTACCAATGACCTTCTTATGGCTGCTGACTCTGGTTTAATTACTATTCTCATCCTCCTTTTTCTGAGTGAGGCCTTTGATACTATTTGTCATACCACTCTCCTTAATAGATTATCTTTGATTGGAATTACCCACACTCCACTAGATTGGTTCAGATCCTATCTCTCAGGCCGCACTCAGTTCATTCAGCTTAAAACTTTCACATCCCAACCCACCGCTGTTACTTCAGGTGTGCCCCAGGATTCTGTCCTGTGGCCTCTTCTTATTATTTACCTTCTTCCCCATGGCAATATCTTTCATAAATATAACATTAATTTTCACTGTTATGCTGATGACACCCAGCTCTGCCATGCTAGTAAACCTACCTCGTCTTTTCCACCATCTTCACTTATTGACTGCATTTCTGAAATTAAATCCTGGTTTTCTTCAAATTTTCTTAAATTAAACCGTGACAAAACTGAGGTTCTCCTCATCGGTTCAAAATCATAATTATCCAAAGCCGATAATCTTTCATATGCTATTGATAACTCCTTTGTTTCCCCTTCACCTCAGGTCAAGAGTCTGGGTGTTATCCTTTATAGTACTCTGTCTTTTCAATCTCACATTAATAACATCACCCAGTCCGCTTACTTCCACCTACATAATATTAATCGCATCCGCCCCTCCCTCACTCCCCATACCACTGCCATGCTTGTTCACAGTCTTGTTACTTGTCGTCTGGACTACTGCAATTCACTCCTCTTTGGTCTCTCTAATAATTCTCTCCATAAGCTTCTGCTAGTCCGGAAGTCTGCTGGTTGCATCATTACTCGAACCCCGTCAATTCACCATATTACTCTGGTCTTGTAGCAGCTTCATTGGCTCCTGATTTAGTTTCGAATTGATTTTAAAATTTAGCTGTTAACATTTAAGGCCATTCATAACTTCGCCCCACCATATCTGTCCGACCTTCTTCACGTTGCCATTCCCTCCTGTAACCTTAGATCCTCTTCCTCCATCCACCTGAGTGTCCCTCTTGCCCGTCTAACCACCATGGGGAGCAGAGCATTTAGCCATTCTGCTCCCAAGCTCTGGAACTCACTACCTACTGAGCTTAGAAATATTGAATCATTTTCCACTTTCAAATGTAAACTATTATCTTTATGATTAGAGTGGCTTTGTTTGGTTTTAATTTTTATATTTTCTGTATTTTCTGATGTTTTTAGTTTTGTTCATAATGTTCTTTTTGTTTGTTTGGTGTCCTTGAGTGCTTAGAAAGGCACCTTGTATAAATAAAATGTATTGTTATTATTATTATTATTGAGCCCCTCCACAAAGGGGGTAAGCCACAAAAGGTCATTGCTAAGGAAGCTGGCTGTTCACAGAGCGCTGTTTCCAAGAATATTAGTGGAAAGATGAGTGGAAGGAAAAAATGTGGCAGAAAAAGGTGCACAAGCAACAGGGATAAACGCAGCATTCAGAGGATTGTGAAGCACAACCCATTCAAGAATTTGGGGGAGATTCACAAGGAGTGGACTGCGGCTGGGGTCAGTGCTTCAAGAGCCATCACACACAGATTTATCTGGGACCTGGGCTTTAACTGTCACATTCCTTGTGTCAAGCCACTCCTGAACCAGTGACAATGTCAGAAGCTTTTTACCTGGGCTAAGGAGAAAACTGACTGGATTGTTGCTCAGTGGTCCAAAGTTCTTTTTTCAGATGAAAGGTTAAAATTGGCATTTCATTTGGAAATCAGGGTCCCAGTGTCTGGAGGAAGAGTGGAGAGGCACAGAATACAAGTTGCTTTAGGCCCAGTGTGAAGTTTCCACAGTCAGTGATGATTTGAGGAGCCATGACATCTGCTTGTGTTGGTCCATTTTGTTTTATCAAGTCCAAAGTCAGTGTAGCTGTCTACCAGGAACTTTTAGAGCACTTCATGCTTCCCTCTGCTGACAAGCTATATGAAGATGCTGATTTCATTTTCTAGCAGGACTTGGCACCTGCAGACACTGCCAAAAGTACCAGTACCTGGTTTATTGACCAGGGTATCACTGTGCTTTATTGGCCAGCAAACACGCCTCACCTAAACCCCATAGAGAATCTATGGGGTATTGTCAAGAGGAAGATGAGTGACACCAGACCCAACAATGCAGATGAGTTGAAGGCCGCTATCAAAGCATCCTGGGCTTCCATAACACCTCAGCAGTGCCGCAGGCTGATCGCCTCCATTCCACGCTGCATTGATGCGACCAAGTGTTGATTGTATACATGGACGTACTTTTCAGTATACCAACATTTCTGTATTAAATATTATAATTTTTTTATTGGTCTTAAGTAATATTCTAATTTTCTGTGACACTGAATTTTGAGAGTTCATTACTTGTAGGCCATAATCAGCAAAATGAAAAGAAATAAACGCTTGAAATATATCACTGTGTGTGTAATGAATGTATATATTAGATGAATTTCACTTTTTGAATTGAATTACTGAAATAAATTAACTTTTTAATAATATTCTAATTTATTCAGATACACCTGTAAATCTCAGAATTCTGAATGTGCAGAGAGCTGGAATATCATAAATATAATGTGTTCTGTGTGGCGATCTATTGCTGCTTTCCACTTCTGTCAGTTCAGGATGAAGCACTTAGCAATTAGCAGTTGGGTCAGTTTTAAGATTACATTTACGACGGTCTACTTTAATGATAAAATAAACCACAAGGTTAAAGTGGACATTTCGAGATTAAAGAAGAAATTGCCACTTTAATCACAAGACAGACCTTTTCACTGTATCCTTAATTTTTTTCTCAGTGGCTCAAATACCATGCCGTACATTCTGATAGAAAAAAAAGCCAGCAAAGAAAACGGTATATTAGATGTGTCATTACATTGGGCAGTATGCAACGCTTGAATATAAAAGCACCACTAATGCTTTTATGCTTTAATGTCGGAATTTTGCTTCACCACATTGAATCATTCGTCAAACATCGAAGCACTCAACATCGATTCTGTAGGATCCACATGGTGGCTTTCTGTCACATGTAGATGGCAAACAGACTCTGATGTCACGTTCCAACTTGATCACACTGTGCCCCCCTGACATTTTGCTAGTACTGCAACTCGCGCATGTGTTGGATTAATTTTTGAGAATGTGCTCAGCGGACGAGTCAAATGAACGCTGGGAATGCGTGGCAGCCATGATATGTACGTGTTCTGAGCGTGAAGTACAAACCGGTCCTAACATTGTTCTGCTGTAGTGGTGCATAAGAGAAAGTAGGGTATCTTGGATAACAATTCCCTCCACAATTATTTGTACCCCTAGGAAAGATGAGTAAAAGGGGTTAGACAAAAAAAAAAAAATCACCTTTTGGTGAATTACCTTAATCTCACACTACAAAAATGAGGGCAATCCAACATTTAGCTGAAAATCATTCCTCATCAAGAAATAATTATTTTTAACAAAACCACACATGCCATGATTATTGCACCAGATCCAGATCATCTGGAGTCTTCGGTCTTCTCTTGTGCATGCTTCTCTTCTTCTCACTCCACAGGTTTTCAGTAGAGTTTAAGTCTGGGAACTGAGACCGCTTTGTGTTCCTTCAACCATTGTTCTGTTGATTTGGACACATGTTCTTGGTTCCAATGATTACCCAGTTTTGGTTTCTTAGCAGAGGCAGGCAGGTTTAAATTTAAACTCTCCTAATGTTTAATCAATTCCATGATGCCATGTACCCTAATAAGGTTCTTATGGGCTTTAAACAGGAAAAACCCCACAACAGCACAGAGCGTCCACCATATTGACAGTGAAGATCGTCATATGCCAAACCCTCTCGCTTTGTCTGACCATAGAACCTGATTCCAACCAAATTTTCAGTCACGTTTAGAAAACTCTAGGCACTGACATTTGTGGTTAAATGACTGGAAAGGTTTTTTTTTTTTTTTTTCTTGTATGCTTTCCAAATACAGTGGAACCTCGGTTCACGACCACAATTCGTTCCAAAACTCTGGTCGTAAACAGAGTTGGTCGTGAACCAAAGCAATTTCTCCCATAGGATTGTATGTAAATACAATTAATCCGTTCCTGACCGTACGAACTGTATGTAAATACATATATTTTTTAGTTTTTAAGCACAAATATAGTTAATTATACCATAGAATGCACAGTGTAATGGTAAACTAAATGTAAAAACATTGAATAACACTGAGAAAACCTTGAACAACAGAGAAAACTAACACTGCAATAGTTCGTGCTGTAGTGCTAGGAACCGCTCGCTAAAAACACCTTTTTTAATGAGTTTTAAGCACAGGGGAAAAAATTAACATTTGAAAAATCCGTAATTTAATAAACCACCAAGAAAAGTAACATTGCAACAATGCAGGCTACGAACCAATCACTGTAAATAGAACTGAAAACAAAAACAAGCCTTTTCTAACTTATGCGTCCCTTGCTCGCTCTCTCCCCCGCCTGTGTGTGTGTGCGTGCGTCTCTCTTTTGCGAGCCTGGAGCGCCTGTTTGTGTCTCTCTAGCGTGCTCGTGTGTGTGCACGCCTCTCTCACCCCCGCCTGTGTGTGTGTGTGCGTGCGTCTCTCTTTTGCGAGCCTGGGGCGCCTGTGTGTTTCTCTCTAGCGCACTCCTGTGTGTGTGTGCGCGCCCCCGCCTGTGTGTGTGCGTGCGTCTCTCTTTTGCGAGCCTGGAGCGCCTGTGTGTGTTGTCACGCTTGGGTCACAGATTTGCACAAAGACACAGGAGGTTGTAGAAAAAAAGGAACTTTATTCAAAGCTCTGCAAACAAACATTTGTGTCTCTTCAACAGTTTAAACGTGCTCCATGACAAGTCAGAGATGACAGCTCCGCCAGGAGCAGAGATTGTCTGAGAGAGAAAGGAGTAGCAAGCAACCAATTTAACAAACTGAAAGAAGCCCGTGCAGGCTTTTTAAGAAGGCGGAGCACAGCACGAGAGGCATATTACGCAACAGAGCCGGCCAGAAGGGAAAGGAGGAATGTGAAGGTAGTCTGTCCATGTTTCTTAGGGGTTTTCCCAGGGGCGTCTGTATTCTCTGGGGGTGCGATCAGCTTCGCAGCTCACAGTGTGTCTCTCTAGAGCGCTCCTGTGTGTGTGTGTGCGCGCACGCGCCTCTCTCCCTCTCTCTCTCTCTCTCGTGTGTGTGTGTGTGCGTGTGCGCGTGCGCGTGGCTCTCTGTCTCACGCTGCCTGTGTGTGTGCCTCTGTCTCTCGCGCTGCCTCTGTGTGTGTCGTGCTCTCTCGCTCTCTGTCTTGCTCGCTGCACAGGAAATGCACAGGGAGAGACTGAACATGAACAAACCGAAAGGGAACCTGGCTTGTTCGTATACCGAGTGTGTGGTCGTGAACCGAGGCAAAAGTTTTTGGCGAACTTTTTGGTCGTAAACTGAGTTGTACGTGTACTGAGACGTTAGTGAACCGAGGTTCCACTGTAATCTGTTGACATGGAGGTGGCATCTGATAGGAGTTTTGGAGAGTTGGTGACTTGGTGAGATTCTACTATTCTATGATATACTATTTTCTGGCCTTTTTATAACTGATCCTTCCTAGAGGTGCCAGTAATTGTGTAGGGGACTGTAAATTAATAGTTTAACCTGTGAACAGACATCTGGATAGTTTATATCAACCTGAAACAGCCTTGAAAATTCAGTAAAGAGGTCAATGAGTACATATAATGATGGTAATAGTACCTCATCACACTTTAACATACAAGGGATTTTCTTAAAATGTATATATTTATAAATACAGTTTAACTGTTCCAAATGATTGTAGCAGAATTAAGAACAATTTCAAAATAAGGTTATGAACATTTCAAAGGAATTTACAAATCTGTATATCTGTGTGAAGGACTATGTTAAACATGCAAACTTTAACCTGGTAATTACATAAGTCAGTGCACATGGTAAACCTTTGTGAAATATGACTGGTTGCATGTAACTTTCTTCTTTGATCTATATGTGAATGTTTCCAAACTTTATTTTGCAAGCTTTGTTTATAACATTATTTTCTGTCCTTCTCAAGACATGCCCAGATTTGCCTTTTACAGATGCAGAACATGTTTTGTAACTAGTAAAATCAAAAATTTAATACCACCATTTTCTCAGGTAGAATATATACGTGGGACCTGACTTGGACTGTAGTTAGTTTGAACTATAAAGATCACTTGTAAGATTCTAAACATTAGATTCCTTTATGTTCTGTGTATTTAATCTCACCCATGGAATAATTAAATCATAATTCACTTTATTGGCCAGGTACACTAATATGTACTAGGAATGTGTTGTATTGGTGCAAAATACAAGGAAAACACAGAATACAAAACATAAATATAAGAAGATAAATGTAAAATGATAAAATGTGATGTAGCATTCAAGGGCAATACATAAAAAAATAAAGAGAATGTAGGATTAAAATGTTCAGTAGTCAAGTGTGTGATAGATAATGCTCAGACGTGATTAGTAAGAATAACTTCACGTGAAAAAAATATTGTTTGGGTTGTTTTAGCTTTCACTGCACAAAGACCTTTTCCAGACAGAAATCTTTGCAACAGGTGATGCCCTGGGTGAGTCATTTAAGCAATGATCTTCCTTACACCAGACTCATATAGATAGATACTTTATTAATCCCAAGGGGAGTTTCACTAAATGTGAATTAAATGTGTAGTAAGTTACAGCCTAAGATCCTTTCACAGGCTTTGATGATGCATTACAGATTGGCCTTAGCTTGAACAGAAGCAGCACCAAACCAGACAGTTATAGATGAGGTCAGAATGGACTGAATGATGGCTGTATATAATTGGAGATATTATTGTCCCACTTAAGATTTTGCGATGGTATAGAGCCAAGAAAGTTAAATGATTCTGTCATCCCAACAGCTGAGCCATTTATGGCAAGTGATAGGTGAGCAGGTGACTTTTTCCTGAAATCTCTGATCATCTCCTAGGTTTTTTGAATGTTAAGGTCCAAATTATTATGGGTACAACACAATGTCAGATTTTCCACCTCTTGTTGTATACAAACTTAATCATTGTTTGAAATGAGGCCTATTAGTGTTATGTCATCTGCAAATTTAAGAAGTTTGAAAGGTGAATCGCCAGAGATAGTCATTTTGTATTAAGTGAGAAAAGCCAAGCAAAATGACACCTTTTATTGGCTAACTAAAAAGATTACAATATGCAAGCTTTCGAGGCAACTCAGGCCCCTTCTGCAGGCAAGATGTAATGTATTAAGTGAGAAAAGTAAGGTGGGAAGGACACATCCCAGCAGTGCACCAGTACTAAAGATTAATGGGTTGGAAGTGTGTGCCCAACTGCACATACTGTTTCCTATCTGTAATAAAGTCTGTGATCCAATAACAGATTGAACTGGGTGAGTTTCTTATCTAGGAGCTCTGGGATGATTGTATTGAAAGTAGAGCTAAAGTTCACAAACAAGATCCTCATATATGCCCAGTCTTATCAAGGTGTTGGTAAATAAAGCTCAGACCTAAATTCACTGCATTATCCACAGACCAGCTGGCTCTGTATGCAAACAGGAATGAGTCCAGGAAATCTTTTGTAGTGTTCTTGAGGTAATTCAGAATAAGGTGTTAAAATGTTTTCAGTACCACAGATGTTAAAGCTACTGGTCTGCAGTCATTTAGGCCTGTGACCTTTGGTGTGTTTTATTTATTTATTTTTTTTGCTGCTACCAGAATGATGGTGGAGGTCTTGAAGTAGGTAGGAACAGTGCACAAACCCAGAGACTGATTGAAAATGTCTGCAAATACTATAGACCACTCGTCTTCACAGTGCCTGAGTGTGGAAGTGGAAACGAAAATGAAAATAAGGTCCGGGTCTGCAGCTTTAATGTTTTGCTTTTTGATTAAGATGCTGACTTCTTTTGCAGCAATGACAGGATGGGGAAGCCGAGAAGTCCAGAGTAGTATACATGAGAGCATCAAGTAGATTTATGTCCCATTCTCCTTCAATGCAACAGTAAAACTAATTAACTGATTCTTTAGGCTTGTTGGATCAGCAGAACTGTTTGTTTGTTTGTTTCTTGTAGTTAATGACCTGTTTAACACTAGAAACCCCGAAACTTCCGATTTTTTTCATTGTCCCTGACAATGTAGATTCTTATTACTGCACTTATAACCTGCTTTTTGTTTTGCAAATGTATGGCTTAGTAGAATGCAAACCCCCCCCCCCCCCCCCCCCCCCCCCCCCCCCCCCCCCCCCCCCCCCCCCCCCCACTGTTCAGATGAAGACCTCGACCTGCTGCGGTCGTTGCAACGATTTGAGATACAATGACAGGGGAAATGCGAGGCAAGAAATGCTGAACAAACAGCTAAAACAGAAAATATTTTAATATGTTATAGGAATAACAACATAATTTAATGTGAAGTGTAGGATGTGTGAAGTCCAAATATCCAAGAAACACTTTCACAAAAGGTATAACAAAACAAGCATGCTTTTATTCAAGAATAAAACCAAAGAAACAATTGCTCAATTAACATGTTGCAGAAGCCCAATTATCAGTCAGTACAAAGTAAAAGATGTTTGCATACACGTGTTTTGCGCATTTCATTTTCAACCAGTTGTCACACTGGTAATGCTGCTCTGTCACGGATCTGTGCAAATAGATAGATAGATAGATAGATACTTTATTAATCCCAATGGGAAATTCACATTCTTCAGCAGCAGCATACTGATACAATAAATAATATTAAATTAAAGAATGATAATAATACAGGTGAAAAAAACAGACAATAACTATGTATAATGTTAAATATTAACGTTTACCCCCCCTGGTGGAATTAAAGAGTCGCATAGTTTGGGGGAGGAACGATCTCCTCAATCTGTCTGTGGAACAGGACAGTGACAGCAGTCTGTCGCTGAAGCTGCTCTTCTGTCTGGAGATGACATTATTTAGTGGATGCAGTGGATTCTCTATAATTGATAGGAGCCTGCTCAGCGCCCTTCGCTCTGCCACAGATGTTAAACTGTCCAGCTCCATGCCAACAATAGAGCCTGCCTTCCTCACCAGTTTGTCCAGGCGTGAGGCGTCTTTCCTCTTAATGCTGCCTCCCCAGCACACCACTGCGTAGAAGAGGGCGCTCGCCACAACTGTTTGATAGAACATCTGCAGCATCTTATTGCAGATGTTGAAGGAAGCCAGCCTTCTAAGGAAGTATAACCGGCTTTGTCCTTTCTTGCACAGCGCATCAGTATTGGCAGTCCAGTCTAATTTATCATCCAGCTGCACTCCCAGATATTTATAGGTCTGCACCATCTGCACACAGTCACCTTTGATGATCACGGGGTCTATGAGGGGTCTGGGCCTCCTAAAATCCACCACCAGCTCCTTGGTTTTGCTGGTGTTCAGGTGTAGGTGGTTTGAGTCGGACCATTTAACAAAGTCATTGATTAGGTCCCTATACTCCTCCTCCAGCCCATTCCTGATACAGCCCATGATAGCAGTGTCATCAGCGAACTTTTGCACATGGCAGGACTCCAAGTTGTATTGGAAGTCCAATGTATATAGGCTGAACAGGACCGGAGAAAGTACAGTCCCTTGTGGCGCTCCTGTGTTGCTGACCACAATGTCAGACGTGCAGTTCCCAAGATGCACATACTGAGGTCTGTCTTTAAGATAGTCCACGATCCATGCCACTAGGTATGAATCTAATCCCATCTCTGTCAGCTTGTCCCTAAGGAGCAGAGGTTGGATTGTGTTGAAGGTGCTAGAGAAGTCTAGAAACATAATTCTTACAGCACCACTGCCTCTGTCCAAGTGAGAGAGGGATCGGTGTAGCATATAGATGATGGCATCTTCCGCTCCCACCTTCTCCTGATATGCAAACTGCAGAGGGTCAAGGGCGTGTTGAACCTGTGGCCTAAGGTGGTGAAGCAGCAGCCTCTCCATGGTCTTCATCACATGTGATGTCAGAGCAACAGGCCGAAAGTCATTCAGCTCACTAGGACGTGGTACCTTTGGGACTGGGGTGATACAAGATGTTTTCCAAAGCCTCGGGACTCTCCCCTGTTCCAGGCTCAGGTTGAAGGGTGCAAGGTGCAGTAGATAAGCTACCGCATAGTAATTGTGAGGTAATAGGTTCATATCCTGTGTCATCTCTGTATTTTGCGCTTTGAGTAGTGAGCTGCTATTATTATTATTATAATTATAACAAAAATATACATTTGATGTGAATTTGTAACATCCTGTGTAAATATATGGTACTTGTAAAAGATGATACTTCGCATACAGGCATTTATATCAACTTGTCATTTGAACGATTATTTTATTCAGTTTTATTCTTGGATTCTTGAATTTAAAAAGCATTTAAATGACATGTTGATGTGATGTCCATGTATGGCAAAAAGTAACATCCACCACAGAGACTGTGATGTCTTTTTGCTCAACAAGAAACGAAGAAGAATTGATTGAGCTGCGTTTGTGTGTCTGCTTTTATCCCTTCAGAGCAAACCTTTAAAAGTACCATAAATTTATTGTTATCAACTCTCATCAAATGTATGGTCCTATTATATAATAGTAACAATAATAGCAGCTCACTACTCAAAACGGTACATGTAAAGAGGACCCAAGATTGAACACACAAATTCTTGATTATGAGGCAGAAGTCATTACTTCTGCACCAGCCAAATGAATGTGGCTACTTCATATTGATTGAAAGTTGGGCTTTACTTTTTACACATTGCCAGTAACATGTAAATTGAACAATTTCTTTTTCTTTGGTTATTTTCTTGAATAAAATTGAGCTTGTTTTGTTATATATAGTCCATCCATCCATCCATTGTCTCCCGCTTATCCGAGGTCGGGTCGCGGGGGCAGCAGCTTGAGCAGAGATGCCCAGACTTCCCTCTCCCCAGCCACTTCATCTAGCTCTTCCGGGAGAATCCCAAGGCGTTCCCAGGCCAGTCGAGATACATAGTCCCTCCAGCGTGTCCTGGGTCTTCCCCGGGGCCTGCTCCCGGTTAGACGTGCCCGGAACACCTCACCAGGGAGGCGTCCAGGAGGCATCCTGATCAGATGCCCGAGCCACCTCATCTGACTCCTCTCGATGCGGAGGAGCAGCGGCTCTACTCTGAGCCCCTCCCGGATGACTGAGCTTCTCACCCTATCTTTAAGGGAAAGCCCAGACACCCTGCGGAGGAAACTCATTTCAGCCGCTTGTATTCGCGATCTCGTTCTTTCGGTCACTACCCATAGTTCATGACCATAGGTGAGGGTAGGAACATAGATCGACTGGTAAATTGAGAGCTTTGCCTTGCGGCTCAGCTCCGTTTTCACCACGACAGACCGATGCAGCGCCCGCATTACTGCGGATGCCGCACCGATCCGCCTGTCGATCTCACGCTCCATTCTTCCCTCACTCGTGAACAAGACCCCGAGATACTTGAACTCCACTTGGGGCAGGATCTCGCTACCAACCCTGAGAGGGCACTCCACCCTTTTCCGGCTGAGGACCATGGTCTCGGATTTGGAGGTGCTGATTCTCATCCCAGCCGCTTCACACTCAGCTGCGAACCGATCCAGAGAGAGCTGAAGATCACGGCCTGATGAAGCAAACAGGACAACATCATCTGCAAAAAAGCAGTGACTCAATCCTGAGCCCACCAAACCGGACCCCCTCAACGCCCTGGCTGCGCCTAGAAATTCTGTCCATAAAAGTTATGAACAGAATCGGTGACAAAGGGCAGCCCTGGCAGAGTCCAACTCTCACTGGAAACGGGTTCGACTTACTGCCGGCAATGCGGACCAAGCTCTGGCACCGATCGTACAGGGACTGAACAGCCCTTATCAGGGGGGCCGGTACCCCATACTCTCGGAGTATCCCCCACAGGATTCCCCGAGGGACACGGTCGAATGCCTTTTCCAAGTCCACAAAACACATGTAGACTGGTTGGGCAAACTCCCATGCACCCTCCAGGACCCTGCTAAGGGTATAGAGCTGGTCCACTGTTCCGCGACCAGGACGAAAACCACACTGTTCCTCCTGGATCCGAGGCTCGACTATCCGACGGACCCTCCTCTCCAGGACCCCTGAATAGACTTTTCCAGGGAGGCTGAGGAGTGTGATCCCTCTGTAGTTGGAACACATCCTCCGATCCCCCTTCTTAAAGAGGGGGACCACCACCCCGGTCTGCCAATCCAGAGGCACTGTCCCTGATGTCCATGCGATGTTGCAGAGGCGTGTCAGCCAAGACAGTCCTACAACATCCAGAGCCTTGAGGAACTCCGGGCGTATCTCATCCACCCCCGGGGCCCTGCCACCAAGGAGTTTTTTGACCACCTCGGTGACCTCAGTCCCAGAGATGGGGGAGCCCACCTCTGAGTCCCCAGGCTCTGCTTCCTTATTGGAAGGCATGTTAATGGGATTGAGGAGGTCTTCGAAGTACTCCCCCCATCGACCCACAATGTCCCGAGTCGAGGTCAGCAGCGCACCATCCCCACCATATACAGTGTTGACACTGCACTGCTTCCCCTTCCTGAGACGCCGGATGGCGGACCAGAATCTCCTCGAAGCCATCCGAAAGTCGTTCTCCATGGCCTCCCCAAACTCCTCCCACGCCCGAGTTTTTGCCTCAGCAACCACCAAAGCCGCATTCCGCTTGGCCTGCCGGTACCTATCAGCTGCCTCCAGGGTCCCATAGGACTCCTTCTTCAGCTTGACGGCATCCTTCACCGCCGGTGTCCACCAACGGGTTCGGGATTGCCACCACGACAGGCACCGACCACCTTACGGCCACAGCTCCGGTCAGCTGCCTCAACAATAGAGGCACGGAACATGGCCCATTCGGACTCAATGTCCCCCACCTCCCTCGGGATGTGGTCGAAGTTCTGCCGGAGGTGGGAGTTGAAGCTGCTTCTGACAGGGGACTCTGCCAGACGTTCCCAGCAGAGCCTCACAACACGTTTGGGCCTACCAGGCCTGACTGGCATCCTCCCCCACCATCGAAGCCAACTCACCACCAGGTGGTGATCAGTTGACAGCTCCGCCCCTCTCTTCACCCGAGTGTCCAAGACATGTGGCTGCAAGACCGATGACACGACCACAAAGTCGATCATCGAACTGAGGCCTAGGGTGTCCTGGTGCCAAGTGCACATATGAACACCCCTATGCTTGAACATGGTGTTCGTTATGGACAATCCGTGACGAGCACAGAAGTCCAATAACAAAACACCACTCGGGTTCAGATCAGGGGGGCCATTCCTCCCAATCACGCCCTTCCAGGTCTCACTGTCATTGCCCACATGAGCATTGAAGTCTCCCAGCAGAACGAGGGAATCCCCAGAAGGTATGCCCTCTAGCACCCCCTCCAGGGACTCCAAAAAGGGTGGGTACTCCGAACTGCTGTTCGGTGCATACGCACAAAGAACAGTTAGGACCCGTCCCCACCACCCGAAGGCGAAGGGAGGCTACCCTCTCGTCTACTGGGGTAAACCCCAATGTACAGGCTCCAAGTTGGGGGGCAATAAGTATACCCACACCTGCTCGGCGCCTCTCACCGGGGGCAACTCCAGAGGGGTACAGAGTCCAGCCCCTCTCAAGGAGATTGGTTCCAGAGTCCAAACTGTGCGTCGAGGTGAGTCCGACTATATCTAGCCGGAACCTCTCAACTTCGCGCACTAGCTCAGGCTCCTTCCCCTTCAGAGAGGTGACATTCCACGTCCCAAGAGCCAGCTTCTGTAGCCGAGGATCGGACCGCCAAGGTCCCCGCCTTCGGCCACCACCCAACTCACACTGCACCCGACCTCCTTGGCCCCTCCCATAGGTGGTGAGCCCATGGGAAGGGGGACCCACGTTGCCTCTTCGGGCTGTGCCCGGCCGAGCCCCATGGGTGCAGGCCCGGCCACCAGGCGCTCGCCATCGAGCCCCACCTCCAGGCCTGGCTCCAGAGTGGGGCCCCGGTGACCCGCGTCCGGGCAAGGGAAAACGCCGTCCAAAATTGTTTTGTTTTTCTTCATAGGAGGTTTGTTTAACCGCTCTTTGTCTCATCCCTCACCTAGGACCAGTTTGCCTTGGGTGGCCCTACCAGGGGCATAAAGCCCCGGACAACAGAGCTCCTAGGATCATTGGGACACGCAAACCCCTCCACCACGATAAGGTGGCGGTTAAAGGAGGCCGAAATTATCGGCACTCCTGGAATTTTCCCAGAAAATGCACCATTTCTCCCAGAAAATTGTTGCAATTACAAATGTTTTGGTATACACGTTTATTTCCTTATATGCATTGGAACAACACAAAAAACAGAGGGAAAAAAAAAGCCAAATCTGACATGTCGCACAGAACTCCAAAAATGGGCTGGACAAAATTATTGGCACCTTTTCAAAATTGTGGTTAAATCGTTTTATTTCAAGCATATGATGCTGGTTTGAACTCCGCTATGGCAAGAAACAGGTGCTGGCAATATAGCAATCACACCTGAAGCTAGTTAAAATGGAGAAAAGTTGACTCAACCTTTCTGTTGTGTGTCTGAGTGTGCCACACTAAGCATGGAGAACAGAAAGAAGAGCAGAGAATTGTCTGAGGACTTGAGAACAAAAATTGTGGAAAAATATCAACAATCTCAAGGCTACAAGTCCATCTCCAGAGACCTTCATGTTCCTTTGTCCACTGTGCGCAACATAGTCAAGAAGTTCACAACACATGGCACTATAGCTAATCTTCCTGGACGTGGACGGAAGAGAAAAATTGATAAAAGACTGCAACGAAGGATAGTCCGAATGGTGGATAAACGGCCCCAATCAACTTCAAAACATATTCAAGCTGTTCTGCAGACTCAGGGTGCAACAGTGTCAGCTGGAACTATCAGTCGACATCTCACATCATTTTGTGAAAGTGTTTATTTGATATTTGGACTTCAGTCTTCACACATTATACATTTCACGTTAACATTTTGTCAATTATTACTATAACATGAAAAATGTTTCTTGCCTCGTATTTATTTCCTGTCCTCCTACATTTGCACAGATCATTGTAGACACATGCAATGTATGTATTCCAAGTAATGATATCTTACACTATATGATTCCAGATAAAGAGACTTCAGCTCTGAGAATTTTGCATCTGACTTGACTTCAGCTTCTTTAGTGGGGTATGACACATTTGCAAAACAAAGACGCTGATGAGGAGGTGCAAGGGAATTTAAGGTTTTCCGGCATTATATGAATATTTTCATAAGATTTAGGGATTCTAGTGTTTAAAGCCTCTCCAGACTGATGCACTGTAATTTGCAGACAATTGTTCCTGCAGCTTATCAGAGTTCTTTCTTTTTGTACCTTTGATTCCTTTCTCCAAGATATACTTGGCTTTTCTGTATTCCTCACGATTGCCAGATCTGAAAGCAAACTCTTTGCCCTAGCACAGCTGTCTGAACTCTGGAGTGAACCAAGACTTATCACTGCTAAACTTTAGAATTGTTTTTGTTGAAATGCAAACATCTTCACAACAGCTAATATATGAATTTACAGCATCAGTGTATTTGTGTATGTTGGAGTTGGCAATTTTGAAGGCATTCCAGTCTGTACAGGCAAAGCAGTCCTGAAGCTCCTCTGTTGCCTTGCTGTTCCACTCTCTAACTGTTCTTTTTATTGACTTCACAGTTTTCAACTTTTGTTAGTAAGTGTGATAATGTGAATCATAGAATGGATAGAATTATCAAGGAGGGCATGGTAAGCATTATTAATAGCTGCATAGCAGTGATCTAGAATATTTCCATTGCTGGTAGAGCATTTTTTTGCTGTTGATATTTAGGAAGGACCTGGGTAAAATCACCCAAAATAATGATTTGTGATTCTGGGTTTTCTTTTTTAATCTCAGGAATTATATTAGTGAGTCACCATAGTACTTTGTGAGCATTAGTGCAAATGTAACCACCGGATAGAATTAGAATAAACAAAGCTTTGTTTTGTCCATGGTTATTAAGGAAATTAACTATTTTATTTTAAAACAATTGTTCTGGTGTCTTCTGTTTCAATTAATTATAAAGTTTACTGGCTTTCTCATAAAAATTCCAGACTGGGATAGGAATATTTGTCTGTGGCAGAATTGAGAAAAACATTGGAGTTACTATAGAGTTTTACTGTGTAGCTTTCAGATTGTGTTTCTAGAGTTTTGTAGCACATTGCCACTAGTTTAGATTTGTCCAGTATACATTATGCAATAGTTATTCATATATTTTAATGTGTACTTAGATTAACCCTGAAATGTATTTTTTCCCATTTCAGTGTTGGTTCCTGCATTGCATTTGAGATCCTGCACTGAAAAATGTGGGTTCAGAAAATGGTCAAATGAATATGGGATTGGGAACAGTAAATAAGTGATTCAGACTCATTAAATACAAAACATTTGCTATATACTGTACATACATGTAGATGTAATTCTCTGTTCAACAAAGTTAGTGCACATATGTGTTAATTTTATTGTAAATATCTATTAGAAACTGACTAAAAAAGAGACCAAAAATGTTTTTTTGAAGTGTTTTATTCCTTAAAACAAAATGCAACAAAATATATTTGCAGCCTTGCCTGAAGCTAGGGCAGAGTGGTGGCTCTGAGGCTGAGGATCTGCACTGGTATCCAAAAGGTTGCCGGTTCAAATCCCCGTCACTGCCAAAAGAGATCCTACTCTGCTGGGCCCTTGAGCAAGGCCCTTAACCTGTAATTGCTCCAGGGTGCTGTACAATGGCTGACCCTGCACCCTGACCCCAAGGGGTATGCAAAAACTAACAAATTCCTAATACAAGAAATTGTATAAGGCAAAATAAAGAACAAAAAAAAAAAAAAAAAGCTTGGATGCATTAGTTTTAGGTCTACCATTTGAAGTGTTAAATGGACTACAAATCGTATAACCTCTGCATATTGTCCAGTAAAACCAATATAAATCTAAAAATAAAAAGATGACATGCTAAATGAATCGGTCATCTCAAAAAATGAAAGATACCACTCAAAGTATTTGTTAAAAATACATTACAATAGAAAATCCAGGATATGATCAACTCAATGATTTGTAGATGTTAGAGTTATAGCAAGCATAAGCTATTAATTCATGGAGCCAGCATATCTCTTAACATTTTTTTTCCTGGAAAGATCCTATATGTAATATTTTTGCTTCCTGAGGAATTGCTACAGTATGTTTTTTGATACCTTCTTACAAAGTAAAGGAGAAAAAGCAAGTGTTTGAAACTGCTTTTACATCATAAACAATGCACCACTGATATACCATGACAGCTTGAAAATTTAGTAAATGCAGAAAGGGCATGCACACAGGCAAATAAATGCCTCCGAACACTCTTCAGATAGCAAATTACTATTTATTTGATAGTGAGAATGTACAATTTTGGAAATTGCATTTAGCTTACCTATATTTTTCAAAATATTTTTCAGAGGAAAAAAGTGTGCATCACTGCCACAATCAAAATATTTTCTTCACACTGAACATTAGTTGACAAAAATATGTGATTTGTCTGTAGTAGCAATTTAATTGTATTTCTGTGCAAAGGTTTAATAAAATACATTTGGTATTTTTTTTAAATTAACCAGTCACTTTGCCCATGACATAATTAGTTTGTCCTATTTTCTATATTTTAAACAAATTGTTCATTTCTTATTTGTTTTTCCTTAATTTTTACAGGATAAAACAAGAGTTGTATCTCCTATCATTGATGTTATAAATATGGATAACTTCCAGTATGTTGGAGCCTCTGCGGACCTGAAAGGCGGTATGGATTTTGACATTTTTTTTTGTTTGTTTTTTTCAGAAGAGAGGAAGTATTGTTTCCTATATTCTTCTTTTAGTAGTTAAACTCCACTTAAGTGTAGGCAGAAAGAACATGTTATATTCCAGCCCATAATATGATGCTGTTAAACCACGTCCTTGCTTTTTTGATTAATATACAGTGGGTATAGAAAAGAACCACCCCATTTGCAGCCTGAAATGAAAATACACACACAAAAAATATCTTTCCAGCTGTATTTACTCAATCAACTTGTAACAGCCAAGTGTAATGGTGCAGGTCCGCTACATTCTTCCACTTCCGTTTTGGGAACCAGACACCATCGATAGTCATGACCAGGATGAGGATAAACAAACAGAAAGCAAGGGGAAGATGTGAAAAATGCTCTAGTGCTTTTATTAAAAAAAAAAAACAACAACAAAGTGTCCAAAAACAGTGCAGTACAAAAAGTTCAGCAAATAAGTAATCCCATCAGAAGGTGTTCAGTGGAGGTTAAAAAATAATCAAATATTCCTTTCAAAACAAGGTTAAAAACATGGGAGGAAATTGCCCTTAAAACATGAGCCCTGGTGTACTCCTTAAAAGCAGACATCTCCTTGGCTTAAACCTAAGGGGTCCTTGTGGCCAACCTTTCACGGTGCTCCTAGGCTTGTGTCCCTTGTAGCCCTCTCTGGCTCCCGGTAGGGTACCACATCAAGCTTCCAATTTCCTCTGCCAGGCTCTCACCCCTGCAGTTCATGGCACCACCTGCAGGATGCCTCTCACTCCACTGCAGCTCCACTGCCTCTCTAGGGTGAGTCTCTCCAACTGAGCAGTGATTCTGCCACTCCAGCTCCCAGGTCACTCAGCTGGAGTGGCCTTCAACCCCCAAGCACCGGTCACACACTCCCCTAGGGACTTTCCTCCCAGATGCCGGCTTCTCTGCCTCTCATCCGCTCACTTGTACCGGATCTCTCCTCCTCCTGCCTTCAGCCTCTCCATCTTTTAACCTCCTTTCATTTTCTTTTTCTCAATCTCCCTCTTTCTTTCCATTTGGCCTTATTTTTCCCTCTAGCACTCGAGCTTCCCTTTTAAATCCAGGGACTGGCACAGCTGCTGTAATCTGCAGCTCTGACCGCCAATTAATGTTGCGGGCGATCCTGCACATGTGCACTGAGTACAGGGCCGTCTGCTCCTGCATCGTGCATGGGAACTGCTCTCGCGACGTTACAATGCCCCCACACAAAGATGTGAGAGCAGCTATTATTTATTTAAAATTCACCCACCAGCCACAGACCTCACTTTGTCACACCAAGTGAAAGATATAATAGCAACAGTTCAGAAAAAAATAAAAAGAAGCAGAATCACTGAGATGGTTAAAGGATCACCCCTCCTAAAAAAAAAAAAAACACTTGTAAACTCAATCAGAAGTAACTAATCCTTTTCTCTATTGCACACCAAGCTAATTGGTTTCCACCTTTCATATTGTACTAATTAGTACAATATGAAAACACCTATTCCTAGAGCATCCCAGTGCTTTGAAGTGCAGCTGAAAGCAACTAATCAACTGTGGGTGGCAAGGCACTGTCAAAAGATCTGAGGGATAAAGTTATAGACTGGCATAAGTCAATAGTTGGATACAAAAAATTTGCTTTTGAAGTTTAAGTCGGAGAATTTCAAAAACGTGTTTTACCTCACATGCATTTATTTATTACTTTGCCACAAAAAATTCTACTTTGTCTTTTACTCACTCTTTTAATTCTGAGCCCGATTGGACGTGCTTTGTTTCAGTTCCACTTGTTACGGCCTGATAATTACTTGCCTTATTTTCTAAATTTGCACCTAGATTATTCTTTTTTTTTTTTTCCCCAACGCTTTTGAGTCTCATTTCTCCACGCTGCTTACTTCTTCACTTATTCGTCGATGTTTCATTTATAAGGTATTGTCCTTATACGCTTTATATGCGCTGAGACCCTGGATCTGTATGTGCTCAGATCCTTCACAAGACTGAATGTTTTGCTGCCCCGTTGTCTTATTTGATAGATTGTAAGTAAGGCGTGTCTTGCAAGAATCTTATGTTCTACGGCATCGCGAGACGGTCCTGGGTTAATCTCTTGGCACAATGTCTCATGTTTACGGTCCCCGCAAGACGCACCGTGGCCAATGTCTTTCGTCTCGCGGGTCTTTTAAATGTCTTCCGAGAAGATCACGTATCGTAGCCTTGATTTTGCGTTCCAGGATTTTTTTTATAATAGAGAGATGTGTTCAACATTTCTTGCCTCACATTTCCTTTCATCCTAAATTTACACAGATTGTTGTAGACACGCAACACACATGAAATGTATGTGTTCCAAATAACACTATATTATTTACCCTATACGATTCATGGCACCTCACACCCAGATAAAGAGACTTAAGCTAGGAGAATTAAAGTTTTGTCGGTTGGGGATGGGATAGCAGGCTGTCTGCTGCCGGTGCTGATCAACACATTTGCAAAACAAAAGACACTAATGGAGAGTTGCGAAGGAATTTAAGGTGGCCTGAGATTATGAGTTTTTATGTAGGCTTCAGGGATTTTAATGTTAACCTAGAGGAGCATTAGTGCTTCTCCAAGTTCCTTTCGTATTTCAGAACTTCTCACACTGTAATGAACTGTGAGCTACACAGCCCTGCAAAGGACCCTAATTCTGGTCACCTGCCCCTCCCCCCTCTACATAAGACATCTGCTCACCCATGTTCAGTATGGAGCAAGCCACTCTTTTCCAGGAGGGAATAGTGACCTCAAATTCAGAAGTGCTCTTTCTCATTGAAAGAGAGATGATTTGGGTTTATGAACCTTTAAATTCATAAACTTGAAAATGACACACAACCTTTTTCGATGATTTCCTCTATTATGTTAGGAGCTGGATGTTAAACTGTAGACAGACACTTCCTTTAATAAATAAAAAAATACAATTTGTTAAAAAATATCAGTTATAGAGGATAGTTGTTGTACATACAATCAAATAACAGTAAACCAGACAATCTGTGTTGACTGGGTGTATTTCTCTTAAGAAGGTGTGATCTTAGAATTTTTTTCCTCGTTCATTTCTTGGCCAACAAACCAAACACCTTAGAAAATGTCCCTTGTTTACTTAAAACTCTGAGTTAGCTGAAAACGGAAATAAACATTTTGCCTTTTGTTTATGCATTTTTGGTGCCTGCATTATTTTAAATTAATTGGTTAATTGCTCAAGAGTTCTTAAGAGTGTATATATTTGTAGTATGGTGTGTATATTAAAAACTGAAAATTTTGAAGAGTTTTTCCAATTAAAATAACATAATGATCCTAGGCCCTGCTAATCGACTTAAGGTGTGATGTATTATTTTGCTAAAAAAAAAAAGTATTTATGCAACCCTTGATGCAG
Organism: Erpetoichthys calabaricus; assembly: GCF_900747795.2. Lineage (NCBI taxonomy): Eukaryota > Metazoa > Chordata > Cladistia > Polypteriformes > Polypteridae > Erpetoichthys > Erpetoichthys calabaricus. The sequence continues at coordinate 123,204,472 of NC_041396.2, forward strand.
GTTTCCTTAAAGTAATAGGTGAGACACAGTTGTAGATTGTACTGTAACTTTGCAAAATATGACCTCTCATCTAATGTTATATATTTATGAAAAGTACAATTTGCTTTCTGGATATTCTTTTTTTCACTACATTGTTTTATCAGTTATGTGATACCAAAAGATACATAACAGGACCTGGCAAAAAATTATTGTATTTATTGCTAATTAGAGGCAAAGTTTCCTAAAAGTCCATCTTTGTCTCAAGGCAGAGTCTATCCAAGCAGAAATATCACTGAAGTCTGGGAGGAGACTAGAGTACAGGAAAAATCTATGTGAATACAGAAAGAATATGCAGACTGTCCACAGATCATGTTGCAAACCCCATTAAGTATTATGAAGACTGCTATGCAGCTTATATTAATAAAAAAAACAAATTAATAAAAGGAAACAAAAAATCATAACATAAAATTGACAAAAAACATGAAGACAAATGCTTGAGTGTATTCCTTAAACAAAAGAAAATTGTAATTTAACAATAATAAAAATAATAGTAATATTAGTACTGCATCCCTATGCACACCAAGTGAAAATACGACTGGCAATACACTTATTATTTAAAAACCCACATCTGCAGCTGAGTTGAATTCAGTTGGATTGCTACCATTGTGTGCAGTGCAGGATTAAGGATGGTACTGCCCCTGGGTTTGGAGGTTTTTCTGGGGTCCTACCCACACAACACACTATACATGCACATCAACTTCAAGGTCTCAGAGACACACAGAGTAAAGTAAATGATTACTATAGAGTCTTACTTTTAAACTGAATGACCCAAATGTGAAGAACAGAAAAAATATGGGCTCAATCACTGAAAGTAGAGATAACGTATGCCGTGTCAAAACATATCTTTAATTAGCCGTTACTGCTTTAGTGACATTTAGCCAAATAACCATTACAAACCACCAATGGATTGTAACAATAAATGCAACATATATTGATGTTTTGTCTCATAATATACAAATTTTTACTGACTTGACTGTAACAGACCTTTAAAGGCTAAGTAAGATTGAGAAGGTTTTCATTTTGTGTGTTTTGTGCTGTAAACTTTCTGCCAAGCAGAATCTACACATAAGCATTAATCCAACTCACACTTTTCTATGATTATTTATTATTTTACTGATAGGTTCCAAGTTAGATTTATATCCCATTGCTTTTTTTATATGTAATTCTATTTTCTTCTTTCGGCTGCTCCCGTTAGGGGTTGCCACAGCGGATCATCTTTTTCTATATCTTCCTGTCCTCTGCATCTTGCTCTGTTACACCCATCACCTGTATGTCCTCTCTCACTGCATCTATAAATCTTCTCTTATGCCTTCCTCTTTTCCTCTGGCCTGGCAGCTCTATCCTTAACATCCTTTTCCCAATATACCCAGCATCTCTCCTCTGCACATGTCCAAACCAACGTAATCTCACCTCTCTGACTTTGTCTCCCAACCTTCCAACCTGAGCTGACCCTCTAATGTACTCATTTCTAATCGTGCCCATCCTTGCCACACATTAACTCTGCCACCTCCAGCTCTGTATTCCTTTCTTCTGGTCAGTGCCACCATCTCTAACCCATATAACGTAGCTGATCTCACTACCATCCTGTAGAACTTCCCTTTCACTCTTACTGATAACCGTTTGTCACAAATTACTCCTAACACTCTTCTCCACCCATTCCACCCTGCCTGCACTCTCTTTCACCTCTCTACCACAATCCCCATTACTCTGTACTGTTCATCCCAATTATTTGAACTCCTCCAACTTCGCCAACTCTATTCTCTGCATCCTCACTATTCCACTGACCTTCCTCTCATTCACACACATGTATTCTGTATTGTTCCTACTGACCTTCATTCATATCTTCTCTTGCAAATAAAGAGCTCAAAGCCAATCCCTGATGTAATCCCCCCTCCACATTGAATGCATCCGTCACTCCTACCGCCAACTTCACCACTGTCACATTTCCCTAGTACATATTCTGTACAACTCATACATACTTCTCTGCCACTCCCGACTTCCTCATACAATATCACAACTCCTCTTGAGGCACCCTTTCATATGCTTTCTCCAGGTCCACAAAGATGCAATGCAACCCCTTCTGGCCTTCTCTATACTTCTCCATCAACATCCTCAGAGCAAACGTTGCATCTATGGTGCTCTTTCTTGGTATGAAACCATACTGCAGCTCACTAATCATCACCTCCCTTCTTAATCTACTTTCCACTACTGTTTCCCATAACTTCATCATGTGGCTCGTCAATTTTATCCCCTTGTAGTTATTACAGCTCTGCACATCCCCACTATTCTTAAAAATTGGTACTAGTACACTTCTTCTCCACTCCTCAGGCATCCTCTTTCTTTTCAAAATTCCATTAAACAATCTGGTTAAAAACTCTACTGCCATCTCTCCTAAACGCCTCAATGCTTCCACAGGTATGTCATCTGGACCAACAGCCTTTACATTCTTCATCCTCTTCATAGCTGTCCTTACTTCCTCCTTGCTAATCCGTTGCACTTCTTGATTCACTATCTCCATATCATCCAACCTTTTCTCTCTCTCTCTCTCTCTCTCTCTCTCATTCTCATTCATTCATCAGCCTCTCAAAGTACTTTTTCCATCTGCTCAACACACTCTTCTCGCTTGTGAGTATGTTTCTGTCTTTATCACCCTAACCTCCTGCACATCTTTCCCAGCTCAGTTCCTCTGTCTAGCCAATCGGTACAGGTCCTTTTCTTCCTCCTTAGTGTCCAGCATCTCATACAACTCATCATATGCCTTTTCTTTAGCCTTCACCACCCCTGTCTTCACTTTGTGCCTTATCTCCTTGTACTCTTGTCTACTTTCTGCATCTCTCTGACTATCCCACTTCTTTTTCACCATCCTCTTCCTCTGTATTCTCTCCTGTACTTCCCCATTTCACCACCAGATTTCCTTTTCCTCCTTCCTCTGTCCAAATGACATACCAAGCACCCTTCTTGCTGTCACCCTTACTACTTCTGCTGTAGTTGCCCAGCTCTCTGTTAACTCTTCACTGCCACTCAGTACCTGTCTTACCTCCTCCCTAAACTCAACCTTGCAGTCTTAATTTTTCAACTTCCACCATTTGATCCTTGGCTCTGCCCTCACTCTCCTTCTCTTCTTGATCTCCAACGTCATCTTACAGACCACCATCCTATGCTGTCTAACTACACTTTCCCCTGCCACCACTTTGTAGTCTTTAATCTCCTTCACATTGACTCTTCTGCATATGATATAATCTACCTTTGTGCATCTTCCTCCACTCTTGTATGTCACCCTATGTTCCTCCCTCTTCTTAAAATACTTATTCACTACAGCCATACCCATCCTTTTTGCAAAATTCACTATTATCTGACTTTCTTTTCATTCCTCTCCTTGAAACCATACCTATCCATCACCTCCTAGTTGTCTCTGTTCCCTTTACCAACATGTCCATTGAAATCCGTTCCAATCACCACTTTCTGTCCCTTGGGTACATTGTCCATTACTTCATCCAACTCACTCCAGACATCTTGTTTCTCATCCATCGCACACCCAACTTGCGGGGCATATGCACTAACAACATTCATCATCACACCTCCAATTTCCGGCTTCATAATCATCACTTTGTCTGACACTCTTTTCACTTTCAAAACACTCTTGACATACTCTTCTTTCAGAATAACCCTACCCCATTTCTCCCCCCCGTTCACACCATGATAGAACAATTTGAATCCACCTGGCCTTACTCCCCTTCCATTTAGTCTTTTGCACGCACAATATATCAATCGTCCATGTCTCCATTATATCGGCTATCTCTCTCCCCTTACCAGTCATACTGCCAACATTCAAAGTTCCTGCCCTCAGTTCCACTCTCTTTACCTTCCTCCTCTTGTCTTTCCTCCGGACATGTCTTCCCCCTCATCTTCTCCTTCTTCAGCCAACAGTAGCCCAATTTCCACAAGCACCCTGTTGGCTAACAGTACTAGTGGCGGTCATTGTTAACCTGGGACTCAACCGATCCGGTGTGGAAATCTGTATTGTTTTCTGCATGTTGATCTGGCAAAATTTTACACCGGATGCCCTTCCTGACGTAACCCTCCCCATTTATTCGGTCTTGGGGGGACCGGCACAAAAAAATACACTGGTTTATGGCAGGGATGTAATTCCATTTTCAAAACCACTAAATTTAATTCCTGCTCTCATGGTTCAGGGAGTAGTGTTTTTGTTTGGATTTGGTGGTTAGGGTGTATGTATGTCTTTATTCTGGCTAACAAGGAAAAATATTGCACATATACAACTATATACAGTGGAACCTCGGTTCACGAACGTCTCGGTACACATACAACTCGGTTTACGACCAAAAAGTTCGCCAAACTTTTGCCTCGGTTCACGACCACACACTCGGTATACGAACAAGCCAGTTTCCCTTTCGGTTTGTACATGTTCAGTCTCTCCCTGTGCATTTCCTGTGCAGCGAGCGAGCTAGAGAGAGAGAGAGCTAGATGCATTAAGGTAGGAAGGCAGTTAAAGAATGCACTGGGCTTGATTTTGTTTTCACTTCTGTTTCCAGTGAGTGGTTTGCAGCGTGATTTGTTGCAGTGTTACTTTTCTTGGTGGTTTATTAAATTGCAGATTTTTCAAATGTTCCTTTTTTCCCCCCTGTGCTTAAAAGTCATTTACTAGAACTGTCAGAACAAACATTAGTATTCAAATAGTATTTAAATCTGTGAAGAAACTCTTATTTAATACTAGAATCCCTGAAGCCTATGAAAAAAATTGTAATGCCTTAAATTTCCTCACACCTCCTCATCAGCATCTTTGTTTTGCAAATGTGTCAGTGAGCACAAGCAGCAAGCACCCTGCTATCCTGTCCCTTACCGATGCAGCTGAAGTCAAGTCAGACACAAAATTCTCAGAGCTGAAGTCTCTTTAATTGGGAGTTAGGTGTCTGGAATTGTATAGGGTAAATAATATATCGTTATTTGGAATAAATACATTTCATGTGTGTTTCGTTTCTACAACAATCTGTGTAAATGTAGGATGATAGGAAATGCAAGGCAAGAAATGTTGAACACATAACTAAAAGATATATAACTTGTGAAGACTGAAGTCCAAATATTAAATAAACACTTTCACAAAAGGTATAACAAAACAAGTGAGCTTTTATTCAAGAATATATCCATCCATCCATCCATCCATTTTCCAACTCGCTGAATCCAAACATAGGGTCACGGGGGTCTGCTGGAGCCAATCCCAGCCAACACAGGGCACAAGGCAGGAACCAATCCCGGGCAGGGTGCCAACCCACCGCAGGACACACACAAACACACCCACACAACAAGCACACACTAGGGCCAATTTAGAATCGCCAATCCACCTAACCTGCATGTCTTTGGACTGTGGGAGGAAACCGGAGCGCCCGGAGGAAACCCACGCAGACACGGGGAGAACATGCAAACTCCACGCAGGGAGGACCCGGGAAGCGAACCTGGGTCCCCAGGTCTCCCAACTGCGAGGCAGCAGCGCTACCCACTGCGCCACCGTGCCGCCCTTCAAGAATATAATTGAAGAAAAATAAATTATTAAATTTAAATGTTATTGTCAATGTGTAAAAACCGAAGCCCAAATATCAATCAACAGAAAGTAGACATGTCCTTTTGGCTGATGCAGAGGTAAGAACTGCCGTCTCATAATCAAGAGGTTGTGGGTTCGATCCCGGGTCCTCCCCGCATTTACTGTTTTGAATAGTGAGCAGCTGTTATTACTACTATTATATAATAAAAACATACATTTGATTTGAGAATTTTTAAGTTGCTCTTAATAAATGTGTTTGACAAATTAAAAAAATACAATTAGGAGGGAATACTTAAAGATAATTAAAATGCAACATTTGTTAAACTCCAGTCACATACTTTGATCAATTAAGTGTTATAAACCAAATTACCACTTTTCTGAAAGGTAACTTCAGATAAATAGATGAGGAGTATTCTATCCAACTTTTTCCTTCTAATTACCTCAGTCTAACTGAAAATGTATTTGTCTAGGATTTGACTGGAATCTTGTGTTTAAGTGGGATTATATGACTCCAGAACAAAGAAGAGCACGACAAGGAAATCCTACAGCTCCAATAAAGTGAGTAACCAATGTAAATGAAATGTTCTGGGCAAATATATAAATATTGTATGAAAGAAAGTAAATACATTTTGTTAATTGTACAATGTATCAGAATGTAGAATGCATCTTAACATCTTATTTAGCTTCACAGTTCTTGGATATGTCAAAGTTTTCTTTACGAAACAACACCAAGGTCAGTTTACTCAGGTGTTGTTTAAATTGTATACTTTATTCATAATGACTTGCTGCATGAACCACAACAACTTACTTCCCAGCCTTATTGTATAAGTGGATATTAATGATTGCAGTAAATATTATTTGTCCAAAATGTCAATTTTTAAATATTGTTTTTATCTGGCCATGCTTCAGCTGAATTATTTCCTAATCATTAATGCCAGGTATTACTTTAATATTTAAATATTTAACGTGCAATTTTTTTATTTTACTGGTAGTAAAATAACCTACTAAAGAGAGACAGAGGCACAATTCCTGAAGTTTCTAAAGATCTGCAGTGCTTTGACTCTACAAGGGAGAGAGACAGCGCCTCAGTTTATATAGCTCTGTCTCTAGAGGGGACAATACATGGCATGGTTAGAAAAGAAGTAATTATAAGGAGGAGTATGCCCTAGGTTCTGGAGTTCATGAGCCCATCTTCTTCTTTCGGCTGCTGCTGTTAGGGGTTGCACAGTGGATCATCTTTTTCCATATCCTTCTGTCCTCTGCATCTTGCTCTGTTAAACCCATCACCTGCATGTCTTCTCTCGCCACATCCATAAACCTTCTCTTAGGCCTTACTCTTTTCCTCTTGCCTGGCAGCTCTATCCTTAGCATCCTTTTCCCAATATACCCAGCATCTCTCCTCTGCACATGTCCTAACCAACACAATCTTTCCTCTTTGTCTCCAAACTGTCCAACCTGAACTGACCCTCTAATGTACTTATTCCTAATCCTCTCCATCCTCTTCACACCCAGTGCAAATCTTAGCACCTTTAACTCTTCCACCTCCAGCTCTGTCTCCTATTTTTGGTCACTGTCACCATCACCATATAACATAGCTGGTCCCACTACCGTTCTGTAGACTCTTTTCCACCCATTCCACCCTGCCTGCCCTTTTTTTCACTTCTCTTCCACAATCCCCGTTACTCTGTACTGTTGATCCAAACTATTGAAACTCATTCACCTTCACCAACTCTACTCCCTTCATCCTCTCCATTCCACTGACCTCCCCCTCATTTACACGCATGTACTCTGTTTTGTTCATTCTGACCTTCTTTGCTCTCCTCTCTAGAGCATATCTCCACCTGTCCAGAGTCTTCTAAGCCTGCTCCCTAATCACACTACAGATCAGTGTCATCAGCAAACACCATAGTCCACAGGGACTTCTGTCTAATCTTGTCTGTCAACTTGTCCATTACTATTGCAAATAAGAAAGGGCTCAGAGCCAATCCCTGATGTAATCCCACCTCCATATTGAATACATCTGTTACTCCTACCACAGACCTCATCACTGTCACACTTCACTCTGTGGTAAATTGTCAAGCCTTGACACTACAAAAAGGCCTGTGGCAACGTCTTGTACAGTACACCACCAAAATTCATGGGGTTGCGTTCCTAGAGCACCCGCGAATTGTGAAAAACTGCGGCTTTTGAATGTGGTTAAAAAAAATGCCCTTTAAATGCCTATTTTTATAGTTTAAACCCTAAATATGCCCCCAAAGTACTTTAATTTCATTGCAAATTCAGCTTAATCCATATTACTAACCGAGAATGGTAAACCGGAAGGCATGGACGCAGGTACACGGCGATGGGACCATGAGACATAGTGCGCAGCCGCCTACTGTGCGCGTCTCATAAACCGCAAGCGAAGTCTGATCCACCGCGAACGAAGGAGTCACGGCCCAAAAATGAAACAGCTCAACTAACGTGAATGAGAAATGGAGCAACAACGCGCCCATAGCTAACGACACAGCCACACAAAAAAGAGGATTCTGCGCTGCACCCCAGAGTCAAACGGAAGAGGCTACGAAGGCCCCACAGGTCTACAAAGATAGTACGAAAGTCGCAGGCGCCTGCAACGCGCTTGTGAACTAAACGTCCACACTACACAGCATGGTCCACGCTCTTCTAACACACCGCAAGCATAAACACGAGATAGTACAGAAACCACACAGATCCGGACTCCACAACATATGTTGTGGCGGAGTGTCAGGGTGGAGTGGTGGCTCTGAGGCTAAGGATCTGCGCTGGTATCCCGAAGGTTGCCGGTTCAAATCCCCGTCACTGCCAAAAGAGATCCTGCTCTGCTGGGCCCTTGAGCAAGGCCATTAACCTGTAATTGCTCCAGGGGCGCTGTACAATGGCTGACCCTGCGCTCTGACCCCAAGGGGTATGCGAAAACTACCAAATTCCTAATACAAGAAATTGTATAAGGCGAAACAAAGAACAAAAAAAAAAAAAAAAAATATGTGAATCACATTACAGTAATACAATATTAAGCACATTACAGTATGGTCCACGCACGTCTAAAACACCGCAAGCAAAAACCCGAGATGGTACAAAAGCCCCAAATATCTGGACTTCACAACATATGTGAATCACATTACAGTAATACAATATTAACAGTACAACCACAGAAAACACAGGCTCGACACCAGATGGGTAATAAGAATAAACGAACGCTCCGTATTAAACATACGGCATCCTCACACGTCCAAACTACACAGCATATGTGAATCACATTACAGTGATGCATTACTAACAGTACAACGACAGAAAATGCTCCGTATTAACAGTAAGAGCAAATATCCATATTACTAACGGTAAACAACGTATAACTAATGGAGACACGGTCACAGCTCCAAAACGATACAGCTCGACTAACGGAGCTACCTGGATAAAATCAATGAACGCAAGCACCTACAACGCGCGTCTCAAATGCCGCAAGCAAAGCAGGCACGGCTCCAAAAAGAAAGAGCTCGACTGACGGAGATACAAAAAGAGAGTACAGAACCCTACACATCCACACTACACAGCATAGTCAAACCCGACATAGTACAGAAGCCCCAAAGATCCGGACTCCACAGCATATGTGAATCACATTACAGTAATACAATACAATATGTACTCACGGAAAACACAAACAGAAGAGGCTTCGGCGTCCCGCCCCACAGTCAAACCAGACAAAGTACGGAGTCCCCAAACGTCCACAAAGCACAGCATAGTCACATCTGAGATAGTACGGAGGGCACATGCGCCTATACACCGCAAGCGAAGTAGCCACAGCTCAGAAACTAAAGAGCTCAACTAACGTAAATAAGTGATTTTAACAGTAAGTGCAACACAACATATGTGAATCACATTACAGTAATACAATATTAACAGTACAACCACAGAAAACATAGGCTCGACACCAGATGGGTAATAAGAATAAACGAACGCTCCGTATTAAACATACGGCATCCTCACACGTCCAAAATACACAACGTATGTGAATCACATTACAGTGATGCATTACTAACAGTACAATGACAGAAAACGCTCCATATTAACAGTAAGTGCAAATATCCATATTACTAACGGTAAACAACGTATAACTAATGGAGACACGGTCATCCTATTTACGTCATCTACACCTTTACACTCCAATATATCTCATACATAGATCTGCACAAACTCAAAGACATTCTATACTTGCATAACATAACACTTACACTGCTATTCTCATTTACATATACAGTAATCCCTCGCTATATCGCGCTTCGCCTTTCGCGGCTTCACTTCATCGCGGATTTTATATGTAAGCATATTTAAATATATATCGCAGATTTTTTGCTGGTTCGCGGATTTCTGCAGACAATGGGTCTTTTAATTTCTGGTACATGCTTCCTCAGTTGGTTTGCCCAGTTGATTTCATATAAGGGACGCTATTGGCAGATGGCTGAGAAGCTACCCAGCTTACATTTCTCTTTCTCTTGCGCTGACTTTCTCTGATCCTGACGTAGGGGGATTGAGCAGGGGGGCTGTTCCCACACCTAGACGATACGGACGCTAGTCTAAAAATGCTGAAAGATTATCTTCACGTTGCTATCTTTTGTGCAGCTGCTTTCTGAAACGACATGCTGCACCGTGCTTCGCATACTTAAAAGCTCGAAGGGCACGTATTGATTTTTGCTTGCTTGTTTTTCTCTGTGTCTCTCTCTATCTCTCTCTCTCTCTCTCTCTCTCTCTTTCTGTGCTCTTGACGGAGGGGGTGTGAGCTGCTGCCTTCAACAGCTTTGTGCCGCGGTGCTTCGCATACTTAAAAAGCCAAACAGCCCTATTGATTTTCCTCTGCCTTTATGACAGTCTCTGCTCCTGACTCCTTTGAAGAGGAAGATATGTTTGCATTCTTTTAATTGTGAGACGGAACTGTCATCTCTGTCTTGTCATGGAGCACAGTTTAAACTTTTGAAAAAGAGACAAATGTTTGTTTGCAGTGTTTGAATAACGTTCCTGTCTCTCTACAACCTCCTGTGTTTCTGCGCAAATCTGTGACCCAAGCATGACAATATAAAAATAACCATATAAACATATGGTTTCTACTTCGCAGATTTTCTTATTTCGCGGGTGGCTCTGGAACGCAACCCCCGCGATGGAGGAGGGATTACTGTATTACATAGACCTACAGATATCGTGACAGTGGACATGATACATATGTAACAATTACCGAGACAGACAGTAATCTCTTTCAAATGTATTTCGGGTTACCCAAGACCGGGGGTTGGCGAGCGAAGCGCCCTAGTACATTACCTAAAAAAAAATGTAAAGGTAAACCCGTCTACTGTGCAGTACTGTACTGCTATGGCTCCCGCGGTGCTAGAATGTAAAATACTTATGTTACCGCTATAGGTACTGTAATTCATGCAAGCACATTTTTTTGGTATGCGCTGTCATTTTCTTTGTTATAAGTAGAGTAAATACGTAATAATTTAATTAAAATACAGTAAAATGTACAGGTACTCGCCAATGATGAATAATATTGATGATGAAGTAGCTGTGCAGTACGATGCAGAGGATTTACAACTCCTTGGGTGGCGCCTCTTTTTCAGCTGCTTCAGGAGGAGTCGTATTTTTGGACGGGTCTTCTTCTGGTGGGGTTTCGTGCTGACTTTTCTTTATAGGTTTCAGGAACATTGCGATGGAAAGTTGCTGTCGTTGTTTCTTCATGGTGGCGAGGAGCGTTTTTACAGGCGCTGGTCATATAATTAGAATATCATGACAAAGTTTATTTATTTCAGTAATTCCATTCAAAAAGTGAAACTTGTATATTAGATTCATTCATTACACACAGACTGATGTATTTCAAATGTTTATTTCTTTTAATGTTGATAATTATAACTGACAACTAATGAAAGTCCCAAATTCAGTATCTGGGAAAATTAGAATATCAATTAAGACCAATGCAAAAAAAGGATTTTTAGAAATGTTGGCCAACTGAAAGGTATGAACATGAAAAGTATGAGCATCTACAGCACTCAATACTTAGTTGGGGCTCCTTTGGCCTGGATTACTGCAGCAATGCGGCGTGGCATGGAGTCGATCAGTCTGTTGCACTGCTCAGGTGTTATGAGAGCCCATGTTGCTCTGATAGTGGCCTTCAGCTCTTCTGAATTGTTGGGTCTGGCGTATTGCATCTTCCTCTTCACAATACCCCATAGATTTTCTATGGGGTTAAGGTCAGGCGAGTTTGCTGGCCAATCAAGAACAGGGATACCATGGTCCTTAAACCAGGTACTGGTAGCTTTGGCACTGTGTGCAGGTGCCAGGTCCTGCTGGAAAATGAAATCTGCATCTCCATAAAGTTCGTCAGCAGCAGGAAGCATGAAGTGCTCTAAAACTTCCTGGTAGACGGCTGTGTTGACCTTGGACCTCAGAAAACACAATGGACCAACACCAGCAGATGACATGACACCCCAAACCATCACTGACTGTGGAAACTTTACACTGGACCTTAAGCAATGTGGATTCTGTGCATCTCCTCTCTTCCTCCAGACTCTGGGACCTTGATTTCCAAAGGAAATGCAAAATTTACTTTCATCAGAAAACATAACTTTGGACCACTCAGCAGCAGTCCAGTCCTTTTTGTCTTTAGCCCAGGCGAGACGCTTCTGACGCTGTCTCTTGTTCAAGAGTGGCTTGACACAAGGAATGCGACAGCTGAAACCCATGTCTTGCATACGTCTGTGCGTGGTGGTTCTTCAAGCACTGACTCCAGCTGCAGTCCACTCTTTGTGAATCTCCCCCACATTTTTGAATGGGTTTTGTTTCACAATCCTCTCCAGGGTGCAGTTATCCCTATTGCTTGTACACTTTTTTTCTACCACATCTTGTCCTTCCCCTCTCTATTAATGTGCTTGGACACAGAGCTCTGTGAACAGCCAGCCTCTTTAGGAATGACCTTTTGTGTCTTGCCCTCCTTGTGCAAGGTGTCAATGATCGTCTTTTGGACAACTGTCAAGTCAGCAGTCTTCCCCATGATTGTGTAGCCTACAGAACTAGACTGAGAGACCATTTAAAGGCTTTTGCAGGTGCTTTGAGTGAGTTAGCTGATTAGAGTGTGACACCAGGGGCCTCATGTATAACGCCGTGCGTAGAACTCACACTATAACATGGCGTAAGCACAAAAGCGGGAATGTGCGTACGCACAGAAAAATCCAGATGCAGGAATCTGTACGCACGCAAACTTTCACGTTCTTCCACTACATAAATCCCAATCAGCGTGAAAAGTAACGTACATGCACGCGCCTTCTGTCCCGCCCCAACTCCTCCCAGAATTACGCCTTTTTGAATATGCAAATCAATATAAATATCCTTCTGTGAAAAGACAATGGGAAAAGCACGGGGGGAAATATAAGAATTTCAGTGAATACCAAGTGGAGGCAAAGGAAAAACGTACTATTTGTTGGTTTAAACAGTGGTATAATCAACAAAAGGAAGTTGATCGAGTGACAGAGTGTCGGAGAAACTCGAAGGCTCAAATTCACAAAGTCGCACAGTGCCCGAAATAAAAAAGAAATCACATATCAAAGTCGCCGTTAAAAGGCGAGTCGTAGCCCACCGTCTGAGTGTCATATGAAAGCTTATTAGGGTACAAACAAAAAAAATAGGCACACAGTGGGGAAAAAAGCACGAAATGTCAACTTTAATCTCGAAATTTCCACTTTAATCACGTAGTTTATTTTGCCATTAAAGTAGAACATCATAAACTTCATCTTAAAATCGTTTAGTTACAATGGGATTTGAGAAACTAGTAAATTAAAGTGGCACATTAAATGCTTTGTTCTGTATTTGATCTTCTATGTGCTCTACATGTGTGAATCACTACCTGCTTCTTAAACGGGCTTTCTCTTTCACCGACAGGACACATAATCCATTACATTCGTGATATTACAGCTCTCTGAATAATTAAAACACTGAGATGCATACGTGATATCTTTTTCATGATGATAGGAATGAAAGCATGTTATTAAACATGGGGACACGGTGGCGCAGTGCTTGTTCATATCTCACGCAAGAGGCTTGCTGCGCCATGCGCGACCTTCAATGAAATAATTTATCACAGCAGTACTGTCTCTTTCAAATAGATAGATAGATAGATAGATACTTTATTAATCCCAATGGGAAATTCACAATGTACTAACCTCCAATTCCTGTCCTTACTTTTCTTTCTCCAAAAACCCAATCGCCACACAAATCAGCTACGTAGACGTGAAGCCATCTGTAAGCTTAAAACGCCGATTCTTCAAACTGTTTAAGTAACATTGAAATATCTTCATAGTACATGTTTAATTATTCTATCCATCTATCTTTCCAGTGTCGCGTCAGCACCAGCAAGAATACAACGCAATGCAGGAACAATCCCTGAACTAGCTAGCGCTGCGGCACCGTGTCCTCACATGTTTAATTATTAACAATACAGATTATTTAAATGAAGTTAAAGCTTTATCTGTATAATACAATCAACATATTTTGCTGCATTTCATCTTAAAAATGAATACCATCATCATATGTAAATACGTGCTTTATAAAGTGGTGCAGGTTGTGCAATATTAGAACTGTAGTGCAAGTTTACAGTGTGGTGATTGTACTTATAAGCAAACAGTTCTACAAGGAGCACTTGATGGACTGATTGAGTGCGTTTAGAGTTCTTGGGATGAAACTTTTTCTAAACTGCGAAGTCCATACTGGGAAGTCTCTAAAGCGTTTTGCCGTGGCTCAGGCAGCGTCTGCTTCATGTTGTACTGTATACCGATATTTCTCTTTCCGATCAGCTGCTGCTGTGATTCCTCACTCAGATACAGTGATACTCCGAGTGGTGCAGTGAGAGTAATATGGAAAAAGATGATCTGCTGTGGCAACCCTTAACACTAGAATTACCAGAGCCTACGAAAAAACTCGTAAATCCGTCCCACCTCAAATCGCGTCTTAGATCCGTTTGCACCTCTCCGCCAGAGTCCTTTGTCATCTAAATGTGCTGATAAACAAAAGCTACTAGCAGCCAGCTATTCCATCCCCCCACCGACTTAGAACGAATTTCTCCTAGCTCATGGCTTGCCTTGATTTGATTTTCTGGGATTGAAGTGGAGTTTTAGAGTGGAAATAATATAGTGTTATTTGGAATACACGCATTTCATGTGTGTTCCGTTTCTATAGTAGTCTGTGCAAGCACATTTTTAAAACAGAAACGTTTTTCATATTCTAATAGTAAATGACAAAATGTAGGCATAAACTATATAACGTATGAAGCCTGAAGTCCATATATCAAAGAAACACTTTCACAAAAGGTACAAATAAGAGAACACATGCGCTTTTATTCGAAAATATAACTGCACAAAAAAAAAAAGCTGCGTTAGCATGCCACATTGACATTCTTACTACAACCGCCGCGGTGGCGTAATTGTATCAGCTCCTGACTGGGGATCAGAGGGTGGCGAGTTCGATCCCGCACGGCTCCACTTCGAGAAATGAACTGCTCTTATTCTTACAATTTTAGAATAACAACATAAATTTGATTTCAGTCTGTAACAGCTGGTGTAACTTATGATACTGGTAAAGGTTAGCTTTTTTTTTTTTTTTTTTTTTTTAATTCACTTTTCATTCTCGCAGTCGCATTCAGAATCAATCCATACAAACCCATCTGACATAAAGACGCGCTATAGGTCTGCAGTGTACCACGATGCATACTACCGCCCCCCCCACAAACGCTGGCGAAGCTGCCTTCTTCGTATCTCACCGTCACTTGAAATCAGCAGTTCTTAGCTGCTTATCAATCCATACAACCCCATCTGACACAACTGTTTTCACATAAATAAAAGTGTACTTTTATTCAAGACTATAACCGAAGAATAAAGAAAGCAAGTTACAGTTGGTGGTTGATACGACAGCTTGCGTGGTGCAATGCTAAGAACTGCTGATTTCAAGTGACGGTGAGATACGAAGAAGGCAGCTTCGCCAGCGTTTGTGTGTCAGAACCCTTTGGGGGGGGGGGGGGGGCGGTAGTATGCATCGTGGTACACTGCAGACCTATAGCGCGTCTTTATGTCAGATGGGGTTGTATGGATTGATTCTGAATGCGACTGCGAGAATGAAAAGTGAATTAAAAAAAAAAAAAGCTAACATTTACCAGTATCATAAGTTACACCGGCTGTTACAGACTGAAATCAAATTTATGTTGTTATTCTAAAATTGTAAGAATAAGAGCAGTTAATTTCTCGAAGTGGAGCCGTGCGGGATCGAACTCGCCACCCTCTGATCCCCAGTCAGGAGCTGATACCATTACGCCACCGCGGCGGTTGTAGTAAGAATGTCAATGTGGCATGCTAACGCGGCTTTTTTTTTTGTGCAGTTATATTTTCGAATAAAAGCGCACGTGTTCTCTTATTTGTACCTTTTGTGAAAGTGTTTCTTTGATATATGGACTTCAGGCTTCATACGTATATAGTTTATGCCTACATTTTGTCATTTACTATTAGAATATGAAAAACGTTTCTGTTTTAAAAATGTGCTTGCACAGACTACTATAGAAACGGAACACACATGAAATGCGTGTATTCCAAATAACACTATATTATTTCCACTCTAAAACTCCACTTCAATCCCAGAAAATCAAATCAAGGCAAGCCATGAGCTAGGAGAAATTCGTTCTAAGTCGGTGGGGGGATGGAATAGCTGGCTGCTAGTAGCTTTTGTTTATCAGCACATTTAGATGACAAAGGACTCTGGCGGAGAGGTGCAAATGGATCTAAGACGCGATTTAAGGTGGGACGGATTTACGAGTTTTTTCGTAGGCTCTGGTAATTCTAGTGTTAACGGGAGCAGCTGAAAGAAGAAGAAGATGCAGTGAGAGTAACAACGCTAAAGCAGTTATGGTATTTGGAATACTATGGCTATTCCCTGGACCATTATATTGCTACAGGTTAATTACAATCAGATGCATTACACTAATAAACAATATGCAGTTAGTTTCAGTGTATTTCTAAAGCCGCGTCAGGAATGTGGCGCTAAGAAAGAAAGGGTGTCCACGCAGGAACAGTAGCACTGCTTTGACGCTGGGTGCCGCCAGTCTGCAAAACCGAGCGGAGAAATTGCGTACGCCAGGGTATGAGTTACCGTGGAAATGTGCGTGGCTTTATGCCAAGTTTAGGTTTTATACATCACGATTTGAGCGTGGAAACGGGAGTATGCAACATTTCTGTGCGTATGCACCGTTTATACATGAGGCCCCAGGTGTCTTCAATATTTAACCTTTTCACAATATTCTAATTTTCCGAGATACCGAATTTGGGACTTTCATTAGTTGTCAGTTATAATTATCAACATTAAAAGAAATAAACATTTGAAATACATCAGTCTGTGTGTAATGAATGAATCTAATATACAAGTTTCACTTTTTGAATGGAATTACTGAAATAAATCAACTTTGTCATGATATTCTAATTTTATGACCAGCACCTGTATATGTCTGAATGGCAGCATCTATGCCATTATTAACTTTGAGAGCCTGAACCATCTATGTATCCCATGCTTCAATCATCCCTTGTAACTCCTTCAATGTCCAAATAATCTGGGACAGACGTTCCAATGTCAGACCCTGCTCCTCCTCCTCTTGCACTGGATCTGTCTCTTCCTCCTCCTCTTCGCTGGCAGACTTTGTTAACTCCAACAAATCCTCGTCCATCATGGGTTCAGAGTCGGCATCGATGAGGTTGTTCACCTCATCTTGAGTTTTGTTGTCACAACCTTCGCAACCCAGTATCTGCCAGTCTCATGGCCTTGTCGACAGCGTCGTGCTGAATTTTTTCAGGTGATGGGCCCTTGTTCTCATGTCACACTCTGGCCACAGCTTCTTCCAGTAGACGTTGAGGGTTTCCTTTTTCATCTCCTTAACAGCAGCTTGTATGACTGACAGACACATTTCGATTAATGAAAAATTCTTGTCCGCGTGCATTGCATCCACAAGGTATTGGAGAGATATCCGGGTATAAAGAGCCTTGAAGGCACGGATCATGCCTTGATCCATAGGTTGGATGAGGGAGATGGTGTTGGCAGTCTGAACTTTCTCGTAATACAAATCCAAAGGGTGGCCGCCAGCATTATCCATAATAAGCAACACCTGACAGTATTTTTTTTTCCTTATGGTCGTTACCTTTTTGGCACTATCACAGAAACTTACAGATACGGTACTCATGATTGCTGCCTCATTCTTCTTTATGTAGTGTACAGTGCTTTCATTAATGCCATAATGGTGCGCCACTGTAGCATAACTTTTTAGTTCCCGGAGCAAATCTAGTAGTTCAACCTTCTCCTGGAGTGTTTTAAACTTCTTCTGGCGCTTAGGCTCAGTGCCAGAAGCCTTAGAAGGTGCAGGGTGTTTTGGCGGCATCTTGTACGTTTAAGAATAACAAAATGGAAAACACGAGGACACTCAGCTGGAGAAGCGTCACAGGGCAGCAGTCAATCAGCAGCAAGGAGATAAGAATAACGCTCTCGATTGGCTACTTTCACCATCCCAAACCGCGTTTCCCTCAGCCGTTGCTTCCTATTCTCTCTACAGTACAGTATTGCTGTGGAAAAAAGCCATAAAAAAATTGTGGAGGATATTTGTGCTTTCCTCTAACAATTATTAGTTAGGTTCTAAGGAAAAATCTGCGAACAACTGAGGCCGCGAACCCTGAACCGCATCCTCGCAGGGGTCTACTGTATAATTGAAAGTTGCCTCAAATGCAAATGTTTTGAGGAATGGTCTTTACAGACAAGAGTCCATAACAGAACTGAAGCAATTGTACAGGCAAGGTAATTTAAAGTTGGAGGGGGGAAATGATGTCAATCAGTAGAGGTGTGAAGTGACATTATCTGGGGTGGAACTGGAAGTGACGTCATGGGAGCCAAGCAGAATTTCCCTCATTTGATCCCTGAAGAAACAAGAGAAAGGATTAGTGCACTCTGCCACCCACTGGTCTAACCGGGAATTACCTTCTTTTGAGCCCTTTAGCTTTCTCTCATGCACAAGTGTGTGACACGGTGCCCCAACCCCCAGCAAACCAACTCCACCCCCCATCCCCCCATACTACCCCGTTCCTGACCGAGAGGTCG
This sequence comes from Erpetoichthys calabaricus, assembly GCF_900747795.2. Lineage (NCBI taxonomy): Eukaryota > Metazoa > Chordata > Cladistia > Polypteriformes > Polypteridae > Erpetoichthys > Erpetoichthys calabaricus. Next base: position 123,223,238 of record NC_041396.2, read on the forward strand.
TGAACCCAACAAAGGTTTGCTCGGCATTGGTTTGGAGAGAACCCTGGAGATAAACGACTCAAAACTTGTACTGCAGTATGTCTAAAAACCACCTTGTGACCCATGAGTTTGACTCCTTGTGTAGGGCCATCAACTGTAAAGGAGCATGATCCATAACCAAGGTGAACTCACGGCCCAAGAGGTAGTGCCTCAGCTGAGTGATCGCCCATATAATCACCTAGGCCTCCTATTCCACTGCCGCATACTTGGTTTCCCGTTGCACCAGTTTCTGGCACAGGAACGTGACGGGATGCTTGACACAGTCAACGCTTTGGCTCAACAAGGCTCTAAGACCTGTGTCCAAAGTGTAGGTCTGGAGGATGAAAGGCAAAGGAAAGTTAGGAGCCTTTAAGATTGGTGCTGATGTAAGGGCCTTTAAGCCACCAAATGCAGTTTCTGTGTTGGCATCCCATACCATGTTGTTTAGGGCCCTCTTCTTTGTCAGATAAGTCAAGGGCGCCTCCCTCTTGGAAAACCGGGGTACAAACTGGTGGTAGTAACCCGCTAAGCCAAGAAAGGCTTGGACTTGCCTCTTCGTCCTCGGATGGGCCCAGTTCAATATGGCATCTATTTTGGAAAATTGTGGATGTACCATACCCCGGCCCACTAGGTAGCCTAAATATTTGGCTTCTTTTTATCCAAAGAAATATTTCTTATGGTTAATCTGAAGACCAACTTCCACCAGTGTCCATAGTACGTTCCTTCCATGTGCTGGAATAGATGACTGTCATCATGGTAGGCAGCACTGTAGGAGTTATGAGGATGGAGCACTTTATCCACCACTTTATCGCGGGTTCCCCATGTAACCCAAATGGATGGACATAATACTGCCAGTAACCACAAGGGGTGCTGAACGCAGTCTTAACCTTTGCGGAGTCCGTTAAAGGAACCTGCCAGTACCCTTTCGTCATATGAAGAATGATCATGAACTTAGGCTGTCCTAGCCTCTCAAGTAACTTGTCCACTCGTGGCATTAGATAGGTATAGAATTGGGAGGCTTGGTTAAGCCGCCAGAAGTCATTGTAAAACCTCCAACTCTCATCAACTTATACGACCAAGGCAATAGGCCTGGACCAGGGACTATAACTCTCCTCTATCACACCTAGTTCCAGCATGCGCTTGATCTCCAACTCCACTTCTGCTCTTTTTGCCTCAGGAAGTTGATATGGGCGTTCTTGGATGATCACCCCAGGCTCAGTCACAATGTCATGCACAATCAGGGAGGTCCATCTGGGTTTCTCGCTAACCACTTTCAGGACAGACAGGATAGCAGCTTCCAGCTCCTGTCACTGTTGGGTGGTCAAATTAGGGCTGAAGTTGAGGTCTGTTTTATTGGCAAAGAGTGAATGGGGCTGTCTGGAGAGGCAGTCTGGTTCCCTATCCTACCAAGGTCTCAGCAAGTTCACGTGACAAACTCGTTTGCTCGGCCGGCGATTTTGGTTGTTACGCCAAATAATCGTCAAGCCCCTTTCTCTCCTTAACTTCGTACGGGCCTTGTCAATGTGTCAGTAATTGAGTGGGTGGTGGAAACGAGTACCATGACCAGATCTCCTTGGTGGAACTCCCACAGAGACGTGCCATAGTCGTAATAGTGGACTTGAGCTACTTGTTCCTTTTTAAAATAGGTTGAATCTTTGCAAATCTATCACAAAACTGCAAGATATACTCTAATATATTTGTGTAGAGGAGGGCCGCCTCCTCTCAAACTTTTAAAATGTCCAGTATTCCCCGAGGCTGTCGTCCATACAACTAATTCAAACAGAGAGAACCCTGTTGAGGCTTGTGGAACTTCCCGATATGCAAAAAGGACAAGGGGGAGGAGCTGATCCAGTTCCTTCCATCCTCGCTGACCATGTTACGTGAAATTTGTTTGAGGGTCTGATTAAACCGCTCCACTAGACCATCAGTTTGAGTATGATACACTGAGGTCTTTAAATGCTTTATTTTACGTGACTTTGTTCCCTGAACATCTCTGAGGTGAAGGTATCCCTTGATCCATCAGGACCTTTCTTTAGAGATGTCCGCTCGCGCAAAGACCCCTCCCAATTTACTGCATTAGCTTTGGACGTGGCTGAGTGCAATAGAACAGCCTCGGGGTATCTGGTGGCGTAATTCACTAGGACAAATATATATTTGTATTCTGTAGCCATAGGCTGTAGGGGTCCGACCAGGTCGACCCCGATACGTTCTAATGGGACATCAATAAGGGGAATGGGAACTAGAAAAGCACAGTCCCTCCTAGGAATTTTGCCACAGTTGACATTCCGGGCAGGATGAGCAAAAGTGGCGGACCTCCTCATTGATTCCCAGCCAGTAAAAACGGAGCTTAATTCCCTGAAGTGTTTTTTTGGTGCCCAAGTGGGCACCCAGGAGGTGGATGTGTGCTAGGTCTGCCGCTGGTAGGACCGTGGGACTAACCGCTGGGACCGGACTCCTTCATTATTCAAAACAAAGTGAGAGTCTTGAGGAAGGGAATGTTGTGTGTGATGGCCATTTACGACAACCACTGCATTTTTTGCAAACTTAACAGAGTCATCATTCCATTGCTTCCTTTTAAAAGAAGCCGGAGTCTGCTTAAACTGAAAATGCAGCTGGGAGAGAGGGTCAGATCCGACCTCAAGGGGCATGGTTTCCTTCTGGATTGCCATCATGCCTGTTGATGACGTCTCAACCTTGTGCAATTTCCTGGGAGTCGCCACGTCACCATGAGCTATTACCTTCCCTTGCTCAGCCAGCTGTGTACACGCTGTGGAGGCAGCTAGGGACATATTCTCACCGTCCATCACTAGGCCCAAGTTTTGTTTCAGAGTGGTTAGTGTTAAACCTCTTTAATTATCAGACCAGTCTCGCCCTAGTATCACGGGAAACGGAGAGTTTTTTTAGTTTGGCCACCGTTCACTTTGTAGCTGATGATGCAGGTAGCGGACTTATACTGATGGACGTCTCCGTGAATACAGGTCAGACTAGTCTTAATTTTTAACCACTGTCGTGGTAACACTAAGCGGCAAGCGACAATGGAAATGTTGCTGCCAGAATCCATAAGGGCTAAGACCTTATACGTGTTACTAATTGTCACCCGGTGTGAGGAAATGACAGGGGATTAACCAGAGCACAGCATGCCCCTCTCTGGACCTCCCCGCACCCTCCTTTGCCGTTGTGCAAATGCCACCACAGCACAACTGGGTTCCTCCGCCCCTGCTCCGGATGGAGACAGCGAGGTTCATGGTTAGGGACGCCCGCACATTGGGTTTCACATACAGGCTGTTCTGTTCCTCCCAGGTTCAAAACCGACTGCAGACCCTCTGACCATGATAAAGTCTTTTGTATTTTTAAGGATTGTCCCCAGGCTGGAGGGGCCTGATAATCGGGGAAGGTGTTTAACAAAAGGAAGCAGGAAACCTGCTCAACTATTTGTCGGGTGTTGTTCAGCTCTGGCCTTTGTTAGCACCTGATTTTGCAACACAGACAGAAGGCCGGGAGGGGGATGGGGGGATTTGGTTGCCATGGATTGAAGCCCCACTTCAAGATTTTGCTGGCCCAGGGCTCTCCCACCTTTCACAGAGGGCTATACCTCTGTGGGGTTTGGGTGGCGAACTTTTTCCCAGGAAGGTCATAATAAGCCTTCAGCATGTTCCCCTCCAAGCTTGGCCGTAGTCTGTTGGCCTCTGCTGCCCTCTTCCGCTGACCCAACCTTATGCTGGGCTACCGGGTTAGAACTGATGTTGGATTCCCCTGAACCCCCACTACAACCCGTACCCGGCCACTCAGGTGCGGTATTCTCCCACCTAGTCCCATAAGGGTTGAAGTTTTTTGGGGTGGTATGTCAAGGCTTCTTCTAGGTCATGCTCCTGGTTCCACTAGGATTCCACTATCCTGCTGACTACGCCAGTTGTGATAAATACTCGAGCCTTGACACAAGAAAAAGGTTTGGGGTAGCCTCCCGTATACTTGAAAGTTGGCTGCAAATGCAAAAATTTTGAGGAAATGGTATTTACAGACAAGAGTGCAAAACAGAACTGAAGCAATAGTACAGGCATGGTGGTTTTAACGTCAGAGGGGGGAAAATGATGTTAATCAGGAAAGGAACCAGAAGTGACATATGGGGTAGAACCGGAAGTGACGTCATGGGATCCAGGTGGACTTTCCCACATTTGGTCTGCAGGGAGACAAGAGAAAGGATTAGAGCACTCTGCCACCCACTGGTCTAACCAGGAATTACCTTATTTGAGCCCTTTAGTTGTCTCCCATGCGCACTTGTGTGATACCTTGTACATATCCTGTATTACTATTACATACTTCTCTGCCACTTCCGACCTCTCATATAGTACCATGACTCCTCTTGAGGTACCCTGTCATATGCTTTCTCCACGTCCACAAAGATGCAATGTAGCTCCTTCTGGCCTTCTCTATACTTCTCCATCAACACCCTGAGAGCAAACATCACATTTGTGGTGCTCTTGCCTGGCATAAAACCATACTGCAGCTCACTAATCATTACCTCTCTTCTTAACCTACTTTCCACTACCCTTTCCCATAACTTCATGCTGTGGCTCATCAATTTTATCCTCTCGAAGTTACTACCGCTCTATACATCCCCCTTATTCTTAAAAATCAGTACCAGTACACTTCATCTCCACTCCTCAGGCATCCTCTCTCTTTCCAAGATTCCATTAAACAATCCGGTTAAAAACTCCACTGCCATCTCTCCTAAACATCTCCATGCTTCCACAGGTATGTCATCTAGACCAACGGCCTTTCCATTTTTCATCCTCTTCATAGCTGTCCTTACTTCCTCCTTGCTAATCAGTTGTACTTCCTGATTCACTATTGCCACATCATCCAATTTTCTCTCTCTCTCTCTTCATTCATCTGCAAAATCTTTCCCAGCTCAGTTTCTCTGTCATGTCAATTGGTCAGGTCCTTTTCTACCTCCTTTTTGTCCAACCTCTAATACAACTCATCATTCACCTTTTCTTTAGCCTTCGCCACCTCTCTCTTCACCGTACACCTTATCTCCTTATACTATTGTCTACTTTCTGCATCTCTCTGACTATCCCACTTCTTCTTCATGGCCCTTTTCCTCTGTATACTCTCCTGTACTTCCCCATTCCACCACCAGGTTTCCTTTTCCTCCTTCCTCTGTCCAGATGTCATGATAAGCACCCTTGTTACTTTCACCCGTACTACTTCTGCTGTAGTTGCTCAGCTGTCTGGTGAATCTTCACTGCCACCCAGTGCCTGTCATACCTGCTCCCTGAGCTCAACCTTGCAGTCTTCCTTTTTCAACTTCTACCATTTGATCCTTGGCTCTGCCCACACTCTCCTCCTCTTCTTGATCTCTAACATCATCCTACAGACCACCAACCTATGCTGTCTAAGTACACTTTCCCCTGCCACTACTTTGCAGTCTTTAATCTTCTTCAGATTGACTCTTCTTCATATGATATAATCTACCTGTGTGCATCTTCCTCCACTCTTGTACATCACCCTATGTTCCTCCCTCTTCTTAAAATACTTATTCACCATAGCCATGCCCATCCTTTTTGCAAAATCCACTGTCATCTGACCTTTTTCATTCCTGGTCTTACTCCCCTTCCATTTAGTCTCCAGCATGCACAATATATCAACCTTCCTTCTCTCTGTCCCATCACCTAACTCCCTCCCCTTACCAGTCCTACTGCCAACACACATTAACCCATAACATTAGGTTATAATGCACTGCTGAAAGTGCAGAAGTCTCCTGCACCACATTAGGAACCAGTTAGGAATATTATCCCACTAGATAAGAGCTATAGAGTATAATGGTCCTTATTTATGTGCATTTCCAAATGAAGGCAGCTTGTGATTGCTTTCCCTAATTTGTAAACCCATGTGGAATTTAAATACAAGTGATATTCTGCTGTAGTTGCCCAGCTGTCATGACTGTGTACATTGTGCTTAAACATTGGAGCAAAATACTTAATTATGCCAAAAGAGACAGCATATAAAAGAGAAAATAGTACATTATCTGTGGTAGGCTGGTGCCCCGCCCGGTGTTTGTTTCCTGCCTTGCGCCCTGTGTTGGCTGGGATTAGCTCCAGCAGACCTCCGTGACCCTGTAGTTAGGATATAGCGGGTTGGATAATGGATGGAAGGATGGAATAGTACATTATTCAGTAAAACTAGTCTAACCTTAACTTCAACTGTTGAGCTAACTAAAATTAATTTATCACTTGAAGTGTTTAAAAGGTGAACAGTGGTCCAGTATTTTCTCTTATTTGAAGAGAAGCTTAACAATTCTTAGGAATTTCATATGTAGAATACTTGCTTATCCTACTATGTTATAAGAAAGTAGTCTATGCACAGGTGGTGTAAAGTATATCACAGTGGACTGGTCATTCAGCAGTAATGTTCTATTGGGTATTACCCTAAACCAATGTTTCTCAACTCTTGTTGTGACACACTTTTTGACATGCAAGTGTCTTTGCGACGTACAGGGGGTTGGGCCCCTTGGATGAATCGAAGACAATAATCCGAGCATGTTCTCCCCCTTAGTGAAATGAAGGCAGTCATCGGGCGGGGTAGGGGAAATGTCACCCTTAGTGAATTGAGTGCATCAGAGCTGGAAGTGGAAATATATTGCTTATGCAACCCGTCGTAACCTAGTGCATAACCTACTTCGTGACCCACTGCAACCCACTACCATTGTAAACAAAAGGAGTTTGTAACTCATTTGGGTTGCAACCCAGTGATTGAGAAACATTTCCTTAAACATTACTACATGTGGATTAAAAATTGTTTTGATTCCAAGGCTGTCTGACAGATAAGCAAAAGAATATAATGTAATGAGGGCTAAGCAAAGGAAAACCACAAAAATTATTGTATGATCCAGTGAAGCAAGATTGTTTAATGAAATCTCTGACAATGAGGATCATGGCCTTGGTACTTTTTGGAAGGTTACAGTTAAGTAAGATCTGTGTGCAGTTCTGAGTTCCTTACACTGTTTTGCTAAGAATGGTTTAGATTGTGTTTTTCAATAAATAATTTCCATTTGTTAACTGAAAATTTTACAAAAATGTCTTGTTCACTATGCTGTCTCGGGTTGTCTAGTGGTGTACTCTTTTTAAAAGCACTAGTGTGGCTTAGAACTTCCACCTGTGTCTTTAATACATTCTGTAGTAGATATGGAAGGTATGTTAGGAAAATTGTCCAAGTTATTTTTAGTACTACATTTTACTTTAATATAAGTAAAAGAAATGGTTGAATGAAAGTTTATCAGCTGTTCTTTTTTCTTTTATTGATTTTAATTTTACTTGAACCTGAATGCTATGCTATACTCCTTTTTATTGAATAAAAATCTGTTGATTGTTTAGTAGAAATCCATCTTCTTTTTTGGTCCAGTTCTGCTGTGCAGCAGCCATTTTGGCAATCTGTGAATACCCAGGTGGGTCATGGGAAAGTAACGTGTAACATTTAGTCACAGCAATTTTTAATCTATAGTGTTTCTTTTTTAATAGATTACTCAATTATTCAACATATCTGTGCATTTCAGAATTAATAATATAGTTGATAGCGATAGCAATGATGATAGCAGTGATGGCACTACTTTGTCTGGCTGGGCTGCATCTCCGTCTTCAGAAGCAACAAATCCATATCGTTAACTTGGTGAACATACTGCACTTTTCCACTGTGGTGATATTGGTGTATTTTGGTGCTGTTGTTGCTTCTCATTGTTGCTCCATCCTCATCAAGGTGTAAAAGTAGATTTTAAAACTTTTTTAAATGTCCCCCTACATCACTTCTGGCTTTTTGCTTAAGTTGTCCTCCGTGGCATGGAATAAGGGACAATTACATCAAACGATCTTAATTAATAAGGTAAATTTTGCCTACATACCAGCAACATTTTTTCCATTAAGTTTGTTAAGTAGAAAATTGTTAAATGTTATCTTAGAGGTGATTTTGGAAAAGATCACAAATCATAATATAGCGACATCATGTGTGGAGCTGTGGCATTTCAATCAAAAAAAATGTTAGAGCTTCATTGTAATTGTGTTTCAGTATTTAAAGCATCTTATAATATTCCTTCTCTGTGCTCAGTTATTTTGGTTCCAGCTGTTTTTTTTTTTTTTTAATTCTGCTATAGTTTTTCATACTTCTTTGTTATATATATATATAAATAAATATTTTTTTTAAATGAATTTCATTAAATGGTAAGCCAGCAAATGTACAAATGAAATTTGCGCCGTAACATTATGTAATCAAACATTGATTATACATTATCAAAATAACATTAAGTTTTAGCAGTGAAATTATCTTTTTTACTGATGTTCCCTAAAACATTAGTGTAAATTTTCACATATAATGTGCACTGAAAAAATAAATTAATATATATGCGCACCCTTAACTTTTCAAGATTTTATTAACTCTTTTAGGATGGATGTCAACTTTTGTCATTGAGAGGGGTTAGGGCGATAATCAGCTGTAAATGTTGAAAAAACTCACCATTACGGTAAAAGTGGACTGTCTTTGCTTGGAAGAATTTTAGACTTGTTGACATGTGACATCTAATCCCTGCAAGTGTATGATTAGCAAAGGTCAAACAATGGAAAAAGTAGCATTGACATCTGGCAAGTGAGCGAGGTGAATGCACAAAGCAAAATACTCAGTGGACGTTTTGCATATATATTATTATTTTCAATTGTACTCTGACTTGTTGGGTTCAGATTTGGTGCAAGTGATCTGGAGATCAGAATCGAAAATGAAGGTACCGGCATCAACTGATCAGTCCTTAGCTGATTGTGGTGCTCAATGGCAAGAGGTACAAACCAGATTGCGTCTCACTGTGATCTCAGCTGCCGCTATAGCCAGAGATGGTGAATGTGTAGTGGCCACAGAATCAGCAACAGACATTTTATGTTGATTTCAAGGATCGTTTATTGTCATTCCAACATCCATATGCAGAAATGAAATTCAGTACTCAGTTCCCAATAATTAAACGGTGCCCACAATAACCCCATAAAAAAACAAAACAAAAAAAAAAACTTCATAATAAAAAAGTATCCTATAAGTAGCTGTTTAACCCCCAAAGCTTTGTGATAAAGGTATCAGAGATAAACACAATAAAATAGAACGAAGTAATGTTTATACATACATAAAGTAAGATAATTATAGCTAAAAGAAATATTATTTTAGCAAGAAAAGGTAGTGGTAAATAATTTAGTACATGAGATTACTGAAACAAAATGCAAAGTGTAGTACAAGTCACACGGAGTGTACAGTCAGATTTAGTGATGATGTATTCATTAGTCTAATAGCATCCAAGAAGAAGTTGTTCCTCAGTCTGCTATAGTGCCAGCACTTAAGTTGTGCAATCTACTTCCTGATGAAAGTGGTGCAAACAGCTCATGTACAAGATGAGTGATACCTTCCATAAGGGAGGAGGCTTTACTTTTGCACCTGCTGTTGTAAATGTCCTCGATACTGGGTAGGCTGCTGCCAATGATCTGCTGTGCAGAGTTAACCACACATTGAAGTGCTCTCTTGTGTGCAGCTGCTGTACCACAATGTTATACAAGAGGTGGGGATCTTCTCTACCACACACTTGTAAAAGTAGGTCAAAATAGAGGGGCACAGACCAGCCCGCTCCAGCCTCCTCAAGAAGAGGCGGCGTTGTTGGGCTTTCATTATCAGACAAGGCTTTCTTGTAGCTCTAAGAGAGGTCGTTTGTAATATGCACCCCCAGGTATTTGAAGCAGGTTACAATTTCAACTTCTTCTCCATTGATGTAAAAGGGAAGAGGAGAGAGAGAACACCAATCTACCGAAAGTCTTCAATCATGGACTTATGTGTGAATCAAGTGCTATGTATACTTTTCAGAAAACAGCCCAGCAGCCGCAGACCCCCATGCCCCTCCCATCTCCCCCAACCCCCCCCCGTGCTGCTGGTACCGTTGTAGCCAGAGCCCCCTAACACGCTGTGGCAGCACTCTGTATGCAGCAACAGATGTTTTATGTTGATTTATGTGAGAAACTATTGCTTTGTGTGCTTTTCAGAAAATGGCCCATTGCCCATACCCCCACAACACTGCTGCCACAAGAGATGGCTAATATGCAGTGACAGCGCACCGTATGCAGCAGCAGATGTTTTTTGAGAAACTATTGCTTTAAAATTGTGTCTAATGTACAGTATAATGCACACCTTAATTTTTTGTGAACTAAAATGAGTGAAAATTGTGTGCATTACACACAAGAGTTTATAGTAATTAAAGGGAAAAGTCAAATCATAGAAGGTACATAGATCAATAATACTGAAAACTAAAAAGTGGAAGCTCTTCATCAATAATAATATATGCAGTTATAGTAACAAAATAAAAAAGAAAGCAGCCACATCTTCCCATCTCCACTGAATAATTGAGTATAGTAACAGAGTCTAGCTTAAAGATAACTTGAGCACGTAATTAAGTAACATCCTTATTAGTGTATGAGCCTTTATACCAATATAACAGAGCCTTTTCATATCAAGGGAAGGGGTCGATTTTAATTTTGATAATTTTTTCAAAGATCCTGTCTTATTCGGAAAAAGTTCCCAGTCGCTCCACGGGAGTAAGACTTTATGAAACTAAGGTCATAAAGCTTATGAATGTGTTTCTGGGCAAAGGCAGAACCATAACAACAGTTGCGTGGAGCTTCCACCTGCAGCTAGTGTCACTTCAGTACACATGTACTTTGTGAGCATGCCCATGTTGATCAAACAGAAGACACTCTGCAGTTTACTTCTGACTTTACGCTGTTGGAAGATAAGTAAATATAGGTAAATAACATTCAATCTAGCTTTTATATAAGTAACATATACATGGTTTTCATATAAATGATTGACTGTCCCAACCTGTTGCTGCATACCACCTGGTGCAGCTGCATTGTTCTTATATGTGAGTGGACATTTCTTGCGGGGAGGGTTGCTATTCTCTTTCTCTGATGTAGAACCTTCATCCTCATCTGAGTGCTATAGCATGTCTTTATTTGCAAACAGCACTGTCAGATCTGGGAGAGCCTGAACGTGACCAAGAGAATAAAACTGAATTAAAAAAAAAAATAAAAAAACAAGCTAACCTTTACAAGCACTATAAATTTACACCAGCTGCTACAGACTCAAATCAAATGTATGTTTTTATTCTATAATAGTAAGAATAAGAGCAGCTCACTACTCAAAACGGAGGCATCCGTAATCAGACCACGAACGTCTTGATTACTAGTCAAGAGTTATCGCTGCATCACCAAGGTGGGCGTATTAAGGGCGTGTCAGTGTTGCACCCTAACGCAAGTTCTTTTTCTGCAGTTATATTCATGAATAAAAGCACATTTGTTTTGTTGTACTTACATTATATACTTCATGTCTACATTTTGTCAATTACTACTAAAACATGAAAAATGTTTCTGTTTTAACGATGTGTTTACATAGATTGTTGTAGACACGGAACACACATGAACTGCATGTATTCCAAATAACTATAATATATAATATTTACCCTCTACAACTCCTGGTACCTTACACGCAGGTAAACAGACTTTAGCTGAGATGACATTCTGCCCTTTCTGTATTGGTGTGGGGATGGGATAGCAGGCTGCTTGCTACTTGTGTTGATTGACACATTTACAACACAAAAGACGCTGATGGAGAGGTGCGAACGGATTTAAGGTGGGCTGGGATTACGAGTTTTTTCGTAGGCTTTGACAATTCTCGTGTTTGAGAATGATGCATTTGATGAAGGACTTGATGCTGTGCTTGATTTGTAAATACTGATTTTAGTATATCTTTTAAATTGTTGTGGCTTGCAGTTTTACAGTTCAAGCATCATGGGTTCAATTACAATAACCAGGTGCTGTCTGCTGCACGTTCTTCCTATGGTAGATTACTGAAAGTTTTCAGTTTCAATCTAGAGTGCAAGTAATGTTTCTTTGTGTACCTGTGAGAAATGTTACCCTGTACTAGCACCTCTCAAAGTTTCATGTGAGGACACCATTTGATTGAATGCCACTATATCAAGGAGAGGAAAAAAAAGCTGATTCTGCTAGTGGCTTGTTCATGGTATGACCAACCCCCGCCCCAAAGGGACTGTGCTGTGTGATATGTTTTTATCCTGTTTTTAATCTCACTCACCCCAGAATCAACCCAATCCCATACATAAGGGTAGTCTGTCAGTTCTGCGATCCAAATTCAAGGAGTTAGGTGCCAAGCTGAGGAGCAGAACTGACAAGGTAGTCTTCTCCGAAGTTCTGCCTGTGCCATGCGCCAGTCCAGGTAAAACTGAGGAGATTAGAAGGCTTAACGCATAGCTCAAATCTTGGTACAGGGTAGACAGGTATAGGTTTATGGAGCATTGGGACTACTTTTCGAACAGATGGGACCTGTTTCACCGTGACAGGTTACATCTGAACTGGAGGGGCACCAATGTATTGGGGAGGCGTATGTGTAGGCTAGTCAAAGATTGTTTAAACTAGGGAATGGGGTGGGGGGCAGGGAGTTTAGGACAGGCCAGGTTTAGATCTATACATGGAAGAACAAACAATGGTACAGAAATAAAAATGCATAGTAATGTAAATTCTAAGCAAACGTTTAAATGTAGAAGGAGTAACACACTAAAAATAGCTTGCCTTAATGCTAGAAGTATCAAAAATAAGGTAAGTGATTTGGAGTTGTATGTAGCAGGGCATAATTATGATATTATAGCAGTAACGGAAACCTGGCTAAATAACAAAGATGGGGATGAGTGTAACATAGAAGGATACACATTTTTTAGGAAGGATAGACGGAACAGAAAAGGAGGTGGGGTTGCTGTTTATGCCAAACAGGATTTAAATGCAAGTCCTCTTCAGCTGGATGATGAGCCCTATCTTAGTGAGGACATGTGGCTTCGCCTGGAAAATACTAGGGAGGGAGGTCTTATTTTAGGAGTGTGTTATAAACCACCCAATTCAGACAGTAATTTCAACACACATCTTTTTAGTAATATCAAAAAGGCAAGTTTACAGGGAGATATTATAGTCATGGGGGACTTCAATTATTCAAATATTAACTGGGATAACCTTGCTGGTGGAGGAGCACAAGGGCAGTTTTTTTTAGAAGTAATCAGTGACCTGTTTTTTAACACAGCATGTTAAAGCACCAACAAGGGAGTGAAGCCTGTCTGGATTTAGTATTTTGTAATAATCAGGATAGAATTAAGGGTATAGAGGTGATTGAACCACTAGGGTCAAGTGACCATAATATAATACAATTCTCAGTATTTTGTAAGACTACAGATGCAAAGACTAAAATTGTTAAGTTGAACTTTGGTAGGGCTAATTTTGAGCAGATGTGACAATGTCTAAGTAGAATACACTGGGATAAGCTTTTAAGTGTAGAGACAGTCGAGGAGCAGTGGAACAGTTTAAAAATGTTTTGCATGTAATGCAGGACAGATACATAAATAAATTTGGAATTAATAGGAAACTAAAAAAACTCCACAGTGGATTAACAAAGATTTAAAAAAGAAGTTGCAAAGGAAAAAACTGCTTTATAAGGCATATAAGACTAATGACTGCAAAGTGAATCGTAGAGTGAATGAGAACATGAGGGCAACCATTAAGAAGGATATCAGGGAGGCTAAAAGACAGTTGGAGAGGAATATAGCAGATAAGGCGAAAGACGACCCTAAGAGATTCTTTCAGTATTTTAGTAGTAAAAGAACAGTCAAGGAGGAGGTCAAGTGCATCAGAAATAGTAAAGGGGAATTAAAAGATACAGACAGTGAAATATCGGATGCATTAAACTTACATTTTTCTGAGGTGTTTACAAATGAGCAAGTGGATAACTTCTCAGAGGTAACAGGGACTATTAAGGAGGTACTGAGGGATTTGGAAATTGTAGAGGGAGAAGTGCTGCTTAGATTAAATAAGCTGAAATCAAACAAATCACCAGGACCAGATATTTACCCTTGAGTTCTTTACACTAGAATTACCAGAGCCAACGAAAAAAGTCGTAGATCCGGCCCACCTTAAATCCGTTTGCACCTCTCCCTCAGCGTCTTTTGTCCTGTAAATGTGTCTGGTTAGTGTCTGCAACCTTCCATTATGGCTTCACAATCTGGCAAAAAATCCTCTTCGATCCTGGCCATCCATCCTACTGGGCATTTGCAATGTAATTAATTAAATTAATTACTGTGCACCTATAGAAATTAGTGACAACAGATGAAGAAAATGTGCTTTCCTCACAAGTCTAAAGAAGTTGAAGGATTAGTGAGCTTTCTTGACAACAGTTGTGCTTGCTTCAGTTCAACAATAATGGTCACTCCACTCTAACCCACTCAAAAGCATCCCCTCCAGTATTGAGGGGAGTATGGTCTTCCTTCTGCTTCATGATATCTATGATGAGCCCCTTGTTTGTTTGTTTGTTTTGTTTTTTTGACATTAAGGGTACGTCATCAGGTAAACCTCTATTCTGTAAGCTGTCTCATCCTTGTTAGCGATTAGGCCTACAATGGTGGTGTCGTCAGCAAATTTAATGATAGAGCTGCAGTTGTATGTGGTGTAAGTGCCATGGTGAATGGACATGAGTCTGAATTGGGATAGAAGCTGAATTCTTGCCAAGGTGGTAGGCCATAACAGAAGGGCAGCATGAGAGGAGGCTCATCCTGGCTGGAATCGTAATTGATTCCTATCCGATTTGAAATAAAAGAATATGTGGGGCCATGGCTCAGAAAGTACCGGAAGCCGTCTTCCTTGAATGGATGAATCAGAGTGGGTGCAGAGGACAAAACTCAACTGGAGGAGAGGAATATACTGTGTTCATTGGTGCTTGTGGTGTGGATTTGCTGGAAAAAGGAAGTATTGTAAATAAACATTTATTTGCACCAGGGACTGTCTTGGTGTAATTGTGTCTGGGGTTAGGGAGTTCAGTGACACCTTGTGGAGGTCACAATGGCTACACAATGGTCTGGAACCCCTGCAGATTTTATTTTTTTCTCCAGCCGTCGAGTTTTTTTTTTTTTTTTTTTTCTGTCCTCCCTGGCCATCGGACCTTACTCTTATTCTATGTTACTTAATGTTGTCTTATTTTAATTCTTACTTTGTCTTTTTTTCTTTTCTTCATTATGTAAAGCACTTTGAGCTACATTTTTTGTATGAAAATGTGCTATATAAATAAATGTTGTTGTTGCCTCCTATATTTGCCGTTTTCAGTAGTGAGCTGCTCTTATATTGTTAATATTATACAGTACACACATGCATTTGGTTTGCGTCTGTAACAGACGGTGTACATTTATAGGACTTGTAAAAGTTAGCGTTTTTTTTTTTTTTTTTTCCACTTTTACTCTCTCAGTCACGATCACGATACATACTACCGCCCTAGGGATCTGATGCTGTTAGTTTTTATTTGAAACTGGGAGTAACTGTAGATGTGAGTGGTGTTTTGAGGCAATGGAACTAGACATTCTCTGATCTGGAGGGATAAAAGCTGACACACAAACGCTGGTGAATCTGCCTTCTTCGTATCTCACCGTCACTTGATTTTTTTTTTTTTTTTTCAGTTTTATTAAGTGTTCCTGCTTATGCTGAATTAGTATGCCTTATGGTCTATGATGTCAAAAAAAAAAAAAAAAAAAAACTGAGACATCGTTATGATATTTGGAATAATTCATTTTATGACCTGTATAGTACATTTTGGAAAACATTGTGGCACATTGATATTCATTCGCATAACACTGCGTGTTTTTTTTTTTCCTGATCTTGCCAGTCCCCACATGTTGCTGTTTCTTTTGTATTCCAGGACATGCAGAGGCAACAATAGTACAGAGAGGTCAGTTCAGCACTATATGCAATCATCACATTCAGATGTGATGTTCACACACGCGCAAGAACCATCCTTCCTACATTTACGACATGTGTACCTGTTGCAATGCACACACTTCTCTCTATACTGTGGTTTCTATTACATTGAAAGGGCACCTGACGGGACATTCCTATCTAAATCATTTATATATAATTACAAAATAGCAGCGGCCCTAGCACTGACACCTGTGGAACACCACTCTTAACATCAGCCAATTCTGATGAGGTTCCTCGCACCATCACCCTCTGCCTCCTGTGCCTGAGCCAATTCTGCACCCATCTAAAAACATCACCCTGAACTCCCACTTCTTTTAGTTTGATGCCCAACCTCTCATGTGGCACCTTATCAAGTACTTTCTGAAAGTCAAGATAAATTATATCATATGCTCCACTTTGATCATATCCTTTTGTTGCCTCCTCATTGAATCCCAGCATGTTAGTAAAACACGAAATTCATCTTCTGAACCCATGCTCACTGTTCAGAATAACTCCTGTCCTTGCCAGGTGTTGCTCAATCTTATCTTTAATAATCCCTTCCATTAATTTTCCTGTGATGCATGTTAAGCTTGCTGGCCTATTGTTTGGATCTGCCCTGTCACCCTTTTTATATAATGGGATGATATTTGTCATTTTCCAGTCCTTTGGAATCTCTCCAGTGCACAGTGACTTCCTAAAATATGTGTCAAGGGTTTATATATGTACTCACAAGCCTCCTTAAGAACTCAAGGGTAAATATTAACTGGTCCTGGTGATTTGATTTCAGCCTATTTAATCTGGGCAGCACTTCTCCCTCAACAATTTCCAAATCCCTCAGTACCTCATTAGTAGTTCTGTTTACCTCTGGGAGGTTATCCACTTGCTCACTTGTAATGTAAGTTTAGGGCATCCGCTATTTCATTGTCTGTATCTTTTAATTCCCCTTTACTACAGTGACCTCCACTATTATTGGCACACCTTGTAAAAAATTAGTAAGAAGGGTTAGAAAAAAATCACTGCTTGCTGAAGAACAGTCATCTTGAACTGAAAAAGTAATAAATAAATATTTTTAACAAAAACATGTCACAATTGTTGGCACCCTTGGAAATTAATGAATAACAATGTAACTGAAGCATGTTTCTCATTTCAACTGGACATTAAGTTGATTGGAGTGTATAGGAACTTTCCAGCTGAAATCAATGACTTCCTGATTAACTAGGATACAATTGTGAGGGGAGACAGGACCAAATTTCTTTAGCCAACGATCATCATGGCAAAGAAAAGAGAACACTCAGTGCAAATGAGGGAGAAGTGTGTTGCCCTTCATAAGTTAGGGAATGGTTATAAGAAAAATAGCTACTCGCCTGAAAATGCCCATTTCTACAGTTAGGGCAATACTGAAAAGTGATCATCAGCTGGAACTGTGACATATTTACCTGGAAGAGGACCCAAGTTTATTTTACCCTCACGTACAGTGAGAAGGATGGTAAGAGAGGCAATATCATCTCCAAGGGTCACTGTTGGGGAATTGCAAGAAAAAGTAAAATCCTGGACTTATCAGGTCTCCAGAACCACCATTAGACAGCCAACAGATTATTTGGAAAGTATGCCAGAAAGAAGCCTTTTCTGTCAGTTATCCACAAATGTAAGCACCTGGAGTCTGTAAAACATTACTACAACTTTGACTGGAACCGTACTCTATAGTCTGATGAAACATAAATTGAACTTTTGGGCAATAAACACGCAAAGTAGGTTTGGTGTAAAAAGAAGGATGGCAATAATGAAAAGAACATTGTCCAAACTGTAAAATATGGTGGGGGGTTCTATTATGTTGTGGGGCTGTTTTTCCTTCAAAGGCCCTGGAAACATTGTTAGGGTACATGGTATCATGGATTCCATGAAATAGGAGATTTTAAATCAAAACCTGGCTGCCTCCTCCAGAAAACTAAAACTGGGTCGTCACTGGGTCTTCTAGTAGGATAATGATTTGAAACACAGGTCCAAATCAACTCTGCAATGGTTAACGGACCACAAAATCAAAGTTCTGCCATGGCCATCTCAGTCCCCTGACATGAACCCTATTAAATTTCTAGGGAGTGAGCTTAAGGGAGAGTACACAGGAGAGGGCCTAGGACCCTGAATGATCTGGAGAGGTTATGTAAAGAATGGTGGTCTCAGATGCTAGGCTGTATATTCTCAAACCTTAGAAATGGTTACAAAAGAAGATTTCATGTTGTTATATTGGCAAAGGAAGGTTGTGCAAGGTATTAAATGCAGGGGTGCCATCAATTGTGGCACCTTGTGTTTTTGTTAAAAATATTTATTTCTTGATGAGGGCTTTGTTTTTCTTTGAATGAAATTGTTTCAATTAAAAGTCCAATGTTTCATTTTTTCAGTGCAAGATGACAGTTCTTCAGCAAACAGTGAACTCCTCTTACTAATTTTTACACAGGGTGCCAATAATACTGGAGGGCACTGATGACCATTTCTGATGCACTTGACCTCCTCCTTGACAGTTCTTTTACTACTAAAATACTGAAAGAATCCCTTAGGGTCTTGTTTCGCCTTATCTGCTATATTCCTCTCCAACCGTCTTTTGACCTCCCTGATGTCCTCCTTAATTTTTGGCCTCATGTTCTCATATGTTCTACGATTCACTTTGCAATCATTAGTCTTATATGCCTTATAAAGGAGTTTTTTCCTTTGCAGCTTCTGTTTTAAATCTTTATTAATCCACTGTGGAGTTTTTTTTTTTTAAACTTTGTATTAATTCCAATTTTAGGTATGTATCTGTCCTGCATTACATGTAAAACATTTTTAAACCTGTTTCATTGCTCCTCAATTGTCTCCACATTTAAAAGCTTATCCCTGTCTATCTTACTTAGACTTTGTCGCATTTGGTCAAAATTTGCCCTACCAAAGTTCAACTTAACAATTTTAGTCTTTGCATCTGCACTCTTATAAAATACTGAGAATTGTATTATGGTCACTTGACCCTAGTGATTCAATCACTTCTACACCCTCAATTCTATCTTGATTATTACAAAATACTAAATCCATACAGGCTTCACTCCGTGTTGGTGCTTTAACATTTACTGTGCTTAAAAAACAGTCAGTGATTACTTCTAAAAAAAAATCCTACTCTTGTGCTCCTCCATCTGCAAAGTTATCACAATTAATATTTGGATAATTAAAGTCCCCCATGACTAATATCTGATATTACTGAAAAGATGTGGCTTGAAATTACTGTCTGAATTGGGTGGTCTATAACACACTCCTAAAATAAGACCTATTTCCCTAATATTTTCCAGGCGCAGCCCCATGTCCTCACTAAGATGGTGCTCATCGTCCAACTGAAAAGGACTTACATTTAAATTCTGTTTGGCATAAACAGCAGCCCCACCTCCTTTTCTGTTCTGTCTATCCTTCCTAAAAAAAATTTGTATCCCTCTATTGTACACTCATCCCCATCTTTGTTTTTTAACCAGGTTTCCGTTATTGCTATAATATCACAATTATGCTCTACTACATATAGCTCCAAGTCACCTTATTTTTAATACTTATAGCATTAAAGCAAGCTATTTTTAGTGTGTTACTCCCTCTACATTTAAATGTTTGCTTAGAATTTACATTACTACGCATTTTTATTTCTACACCGTTGTTTGTTCCACCATGAATAGATCTAAACTTGGCCTGTCCTAAACTTACTGCCCCCCCCCCCCATTCCCTAGTTTAAACAATCCTCGACTAGCCTACTTATATGCCTCCCCAATACTTTGGTGCCCCTCCAGTTCAGATGTAACCCATCATGGCGCAAATGGGTCCCATCAGTTCCAAAAGGAATCCCAATGCCCCATAAACCTATACCCTTCTACCTTGCAACAAGATTTGAGCCACACGTTAAGCCTTCTAATCTCCTCAGTCTTACCTGGATTAGTGCGTGGCACAGGTAGAACTTTTGAGAAGACTACCTTGTCAGTTCTGCTCCTCAACTTGGCATCTAACTCTTTGAATTTGGATCGCAAATCTGACAGACTACCCTTATGTACAGTATGTCATTTGTTCCAACATTGACAATGACAACTGGATCCACCCCCGCTCTGGCCAAGAGCCTGTCCACCCTTCCAGGGAGGTCCCCACCTGTGCATCCGAAAGGCAACACACTGTGCAAGACTCTCTGTCTCTGGAGCACGCATGTGCTTCAACCTCCCTAATGATTGAGTCCCCAACTATCACGATCTCTCTCTTTCAGGGAACTTTTTTGGGGTGGCCTGTTGTGGCACCTCATCTCTGCCTACCACCTCAGAATTATCAGAGATACCGTCCAGCTCCACAGGGACGTAATAACGACTTGACTCTACTAATTGTGGTGTTGATGCCCCTGGACAGTGTGCTCCCTTTACCTTATGCCTTATGACCGTGACCCACCTATTTGCACCTGTCTGGTCTGGAATCTTCTCCTGTACCACCTTGGGGGTGCACACTATCTCTCCAAAGGACACCTGAGCCAGGTCCGCCAATTCCCTACTACAACGCAGGCCAGCCAGCTCCTCCTCCAGTCCAGCAACCCTGAGCTTGAGGTGCTGGATCAGCTGGCCTCTCCTGCAGATGTAGCCCTCATAGACAACTGGCTCTTCTTCATCTTTACATTATTCTGACAGCATTAGCTCAGATGAAAAAAAAGAGTACAGTTTTCTACATCAAAAAGATTAGCCAGACCACCAGAAATTACCACTAATCTCATATTTTCTGAGTGCTGTTGTACTTTTTTTTAAAATTGACTGATTTTTAACCATTGCCTTGGTTCCTCCACCAGTTACTTCTGTGATTATAAGTAAATACAGTTCTTTCACCAGCCGATTTGAACCCATACCTACCAATCTTATTTAGGCTTGCCTGCCAGGTATTACCCCTATTATAACATTACAGTTAACACCTCTGTTACTTCTGGTATCTGCTCTGAAAAATCTGTCTCAGATCCTGATGATTTCAGTAATTATCAACCAATTTCCAGTCTTCCTTTTGTTTCCATAGATCTTCAGACGATAGTTTCCTCCCAGCATTAGTTCTGTCATTCAAATAATAACCTGTTCTAATCATTTAAGTCTGGCTTTTATCCTAAACACAGCACAGAAAGCCCTTTGGACAAGATCACTAATGACCTTTTCTGTTAAGTTAACATTGGACTATTATCTATCCTCATTCTCCTTGACCTTCTCAGCCTTTGATACCATATATCACAAGTTACTTCTGGAAATCCCTTGCTGATGTTAGGGTTTGTGGCCTTGTACATCAGTGGCTGTCCTCCTTCCTTACTAATAGGAGGCGGTTCAATTGAATATTTTTTTTGTCTGAAAGCATTATAGTTGCTCTGGGAGTTCTGCTGTGTTCAGTTTAGGAGGCCACTACTGTTTTTCATTTACCTTCTGCCTTATGGCAGTATCTTCAGCATAGCAGTGAAATTGAATGCCATGATGACAGAAGAAAATCAGCTTTGTTTATCTACTAAACATACCTCCATTCTGCCTCCAGTATTCTCATCGCTTGTTTTTATGATGCAAGTATATAGATGACCAAACATTTTCTCCATCTGAACAACAATTAAATGGAAGTTCTTTTTATTGGTTCTAATTTAGCAGTTATGAAGGTTAACAGTTTTTCTGTTTCAGTTGATCACACCATAATACCCATTCCCAGGTAGGTAAAGAGTCCTGGTGTCATTCTGGGCAATACCCTTTCTTTTTCTTCACATATAAATAACATTTACCACATTGCCCTTTTCCATTTTCAAAGTATTTCCATACTCCATCCAATTCTCACACAACATAACACTGAACTTTAGGTCAATGCTTTTGTTATATCCCACATAGACTACTGCAATGCCTTTCTGTCTGGTATTCTCAATAAACCCCTTCATTGGCTGCATCTCCTATGCAATTGTGCAGCTAGAATAATTAAATGTTCTAAGTTCACTGACCAAATCTCACCACTACTTTTTTCAACTTCACTGGCTCCCTGTGTCCCAAAGAATACATTTTAAATATTACTTTTAACATTTAAAGTCAAGTCAAGCCGGGAAGCATGCACTGGTACAGTGCATTGCCGCATCCACTACATGATGAAACAACTCGAGATCCCAGTTGGCAACCCCCCAGGCAGACACGCGGTCCAGTCCAACCCTCCAGAAATGACCCTCTACTGCAGCCAGGTGTTACGTGGGTGAACCCTTGGCCTGGTCCAGCCACTCAGGTCCCCAAGAATGAGGATCTTATGAGCCGGATCCCCCTTGGGGAAACGCACCACATGGCCATAGTGCCGTAACTGACACTCCCTCACAATGCAGGTAATGTGCCTCATTCGGGACTTCATGAGCAAGCACTCATTCGACACAAAGTCAAGCCAAAGGTACCCAAGGATTTTCCGGAGAGACACAGTACCAAAGGAGTCCAGTCTTCATCTCAGGTCACAGGATAACGTCAATGTATCGCAACCATATAGCAAGACAGGAAGCACCAGGACTCTAAAGACTTGGACCTTCGTCCTTTTGTATAGATATCTGGAGCGCCACACACCTCTTTGCAGTGACCTCATAACCCCCCCATGCTCTCCCAATCTGTCTACTGACTTCATAGGAAGAGTCACCAGAGACAAGAGTGTCACTGCCAAGGTAAGTAAACCTCTCGACAAGGTTGACACTCTCTCTCCCAAACAGACACCCTGATAATGGCTGTGCCCAAGTGGTCATTAAAGGCCTGGATCTTGGTTTTTATCCAGGGCACTCGCAAGCCCAGACACTCGGACTCCTCGCTCAGTCTCTCAAGCACCCCGATCAGAGCCTCCATTGATTCAGTGAAGATCACAGCATCAGCAGCAAAGTCAAGATCTGTGAATCTTTCTTCATCAACAGTTGCCCCACAGCCACTGGACCCCACGACTTTGCCCAACACCCAGTCCATACAAGCACTGAACAGAGTAGGAGCAAGAACACTCCCCTGACGAACCCTAGAATCAACTGGGAAAAACACAGAGGTTCTGCCTCCACTCTGCATAGTACTCACAGTACCAGTGTACAGGCCATGATATCCAGCAACCTCGAGGGGATCCCGCGAACCCTCAGGATGTCCCAAAGGGCAGCTTGGGACATGTGAGTCGAATGCTTTACGAAAATCGTCAAAGGCTGTAAAGAAACTCTGCCAATATTCACGTTTGCACTCCATGAGAACCCAGTGCCAGGATATGGTCGATGGTAAACTTCTTAGGTGTAAAACCAGACTGTTCCGGTTGCTGGTAGGTGAGCAAGTGATCACAGATCCTATTGAGGATGACCCTAGCAAGGACCTTACCCAGCAGTGAGAGCAGTGTTATCCCCCTGTAGTTGTTGCAATCCAGGCGATCACCCTTCCCTTTCCAGATAGGGATGACTAGTCCCGTTTTCCAGTCAGTTGGGATGATGCCAGTTTCCCAAATGGAAGCAAAGATTGCTTGCAATGCCAGGAGGACAGCCTTACCACCAGCATGGAGAAGTTCACCACAGATCCCTGCAGCCTTTCCTCCCCTCAGCTGGTTCACCACCTTTGCAATCTCAGTGAGATTGGGTGGTTCACAGCTAATTGGAGGATCAGCCTCAAGGACCGTGGACCCAGAGATATCCAACGTCCTAGCGAGAGGGTCAGCTTTGAACAACTGCTCAAAGTAGCCAGCCCAGCGGGTCACAACTGTTATGTCATCCGTAAGGACCGTTTCATCAGCCGCCCTGAGTGCAACTCTCCGAGGAACAGATTCGGATGTGCGTAATGCTTCAATTCCTCTGTAAGCAAGACGTGGGTCGCTAGACCACAGATGGTGTGTCACTTTCTCACAGATTTCTCTAACAAATGCTGCTTTATCTGACCCTCAGAGCCCTCGCAGCCATCCTTCCCAGTTCCTGGTACAGACGAGAGTTGCCATTGAGTCATGTGCTGTGACTCCTCTCGATGATATCCAGGGTGCCCTGCGAGATGAAACACCTCCTTCTGGGAACACCAGTAACACCAACACAACCCTCCACAACCTTCAGGGTCTTGTCACGTAAGGTCTTCCACATCATGTTAGGATCGGCAGTCGTACCCAGATCTGCAAGTTCCTCATACAAACTGTGTGCAAACTCATTAGAAACAGCCTAGACTTGGAGTTTGGCCAAGTCCAGGCTCATTTTTCTAGTAGGTGGTAACCTACTGGACCTAAGCTGGATCCTAAGAGTAGCAACAAATCTGTGGTCAGAATTCACAAACTGGGCACTTCTGTAGACCCTGCAGTTTTGCATGAGCCTCCAGCGTCTGCCCACGAGGATGTGATCGATCTCCTTCAAACATAAAAAACATTTAAAACCCTACATAAATTTGTCCATGCCTGTCTTACTGACCTTCTACAGATTTACAGCTGCTCCTTCAGATCCTCATCAGCAGGTCTTCTTTCTGTCCCGGACATTAAACTCCACACCATGGATGCCAAAGCCTTCTCTCATCCTATACCTATTTTCTGGAACTCTTTTCCCTCACACATCCTCGCACATTTTATAACACAATTTAAGATTGCTATTAAAAATTTTTTGCTTCGCATACACTCTTTAAGCACATATACTGGGAAGAGCATGACTTATTTTATCATGTGTTTGCTGTTTTTATTTCTTGTGAGGTGACCTTGAGTGTGTTGAAATACACCATTAAGTTAAAATGTAATTTAATTATTATGTAATGTTATTGATTAGATATAATTATGGCATCAACAATGCCAACTGCATTTTGTGAAAAACAGTAATAAAATAACATTGATTAAAATTCAGTTCATGAGTAACCGTGATGCACCAGAAAGAAAAGCAATACTGCCTTGAACATAGATAGAGAACCTTCATGAGTCCCAACAGTTTATGATCCTTTAAAAAGTACAAAGTTTTTAAGACTATAGGTTAACAACTTAATCAGGCTTTATTACATACAGTAAATGTGCATGTATTTGGGACTAAAGAGAGATTGTATTATATTTATCAATACTATATAACATTAGAATACATACAGATAAACATTAACAAATAGCAAGAATTTATTGTTTTAATAAATTTATTGTTATCTTGTTACATGGCTAGAGCAACACAGGTTTGGTTCCCAAATCTCTCCTTGAGGCACATCAGCAATTTTTTGTATTTGTAAAAACTCAATGACAGCACACCATACCATATTTAAATTAAATGAGATAATCATTAACCAAAACATGAGCTAGCAGTGCAATTTAATAAATAAATATGTACCATGGCAAGCTCAAATATTGGAGTGCTCTAAGAAAAAGTTTTGAAATTGCTGAACTAATACACTTTGACAGATATAAAATCAACAGCAAACCAAACTGGGTTTCACGATATGTCCAAGCTTTGTTAAAGTGCTGTCATAATCTGAGGATGAATTACAGTCATTGATGCACGGGATATGATCAGAATTTATGAAATAATGACTATTAAGAAATATGAACAGGTTTTGATTCATCATGCTGAATCATATGGGAAAAAAATGCAAAAATTATTTTCAGACATAGTTAGGACCTAATTGAACTCTTCTTTTCCATCTAGCAAATATCTATAAATATGTCTTTTGCAACCTTTAAAAAAGAAAAGAGTTGCCAATGAAAATAATTATTGGATTTTGAAATATCCATACATGTTTTAGCTATGTTTATGCCTGTTCTTGTCACGGAAGAATACAATTTGAAAAGGCACAAAAAAAAAAAACTTTTAAGTGATTCGGAGACTGTGAAACAATGCATGTTGGCTACTATAAAGGAGGTATTGACAGACTACAAAGTAAGTAAGAGCATAACTTCATTCATTCAGAAAATACCAATGTCCAGTACCACAATCATGAGAAGAACTGAAGTACTAGCAAGTGATGTTTTCAAAACTCTTTTAGAGAGATTGAAAAAAGCCGATGTATTGTCAGTAGCTGTTCCACAAATCCACCAATGGCTGTGATATTGCACAACTGAATATGTTTGTGTATGAGATTGTTCGATGAGGAATGCTTTTGTGAGGACATTTTCAGTCTAATTACATTGGAGGGATTTTTTTTTTCGAAAATTGACTAGATATGCAATGAATAATCCTTCTAGTAACAGATGGTGCCCCATCCATGGTGGGAAGGGTACAGTTTCTGTCAGCCTGCCAGGCTGAACTTGCACTACAGTTGAAATCTTTACATTGCCTGATACATCAAATCATCCATCCATCCATTTTCCAACCCGCTGAATCCGAATGTGCAAAACTCAGAGATGAGTTAAAAAACAAAATGGACAGTTTTATGTTGATCATCAATTTCATCAGACCAACTTGGGGCCTACAACACCACTTTTTTTGTGAACTGCTGTCTAATATGTCAGCCATGCACAATGATTAATTTTGAATAACAATGTTAGGTGGCTAAGTAAGGGCAGAATACTTAAAAGGGTTTGTGAATGCAGGCAAGAGATTGTTGTTTTTCACCACGGCTGTCGTCTTATAAAAGTGGAGGTATCTATCTAAAATGCTAAAAGAGATGTTCATGGCAGAAGTGTTCTTTCTGAATAGCACCTTCCCACGTTTAAATGGAAAGGAGAAAATTGTGATCTTTTCATAAAATTTAACAGATTTAAAATGAAATTGTTCTTGTTTTCAAATGATTTAACTACACAGAAAATGCTTAATTTCCTAACACTGAGAGATTTAATAATAACTCAGCCTCTGTAGAAATTACAATAACAATGATAGGATTTATTGATTAGTTAAGGGCAAAATTTATCATGAGATTTGACCGTTTTAAAATTTCCACCGAGGTGAATTAATTTTTGAAGAATCCTTTTACAGTTGATGAAGAAGGGTTTGCATTAAAAGTCAAATGTGTGTGCTCATGTCACTTGATAAAGGTTCAATACAATTACAACTGAGAGACACACAAGAATCATCTGAATTGAAACAAGTGCTTCCATCTGCGTGATTTGTGCAGTTTTGGACAGAACTGAACCAGGTATAGTTCCCAAACTATAAAGTTGGCCATTTTTCTTCTAACAATGTTTGCTACGACATATACATGCAAGTCAAGTGTTTTCCCTTACAAGCACCCACCTCCATTAATGTCTACGAAATGCTCTCACTTATATATATAAACCTAACTTTAATGCTCTTGCAATTAGAAAACAAATACAATACTAGCTATTAAATGTGTACTTTAAATAAACAAGATAAAAGCTTGATATAGCTGTTAATCATGCGAGTAGCTCGGCTAGAGCCAGAAGCAGTGCTTTAACACTAGAATTACCAGAGCCTACGAAAAAACTCGTATATCCGGCCCACCTTAAATCGCTTCTTAAATCCGTTCACACCTCTCCGCCAGCATCCTTTGTCCTCTAAATGTGCTGATAAAAGACAAGCTGCCAGCAGCCGGCTATTCCATCCCCCCACCGACTTAGAACGTGAGCGAAGTTTTCCCAGCTCACGCCTTGATTGATTATTGATTATTGATTATACGTTGCATTCTCAAGAGTGTGCTTGCACGGCTTGGTCATATTACAACCGGAGTGCTGAACTTGTCAGTATACTGGTATACAAACAGAACAATCGTAAAAACAGGATTAAATAAAAAGGCTGCTTCCGTTGGCGAAGCAACGAAAAAGGAAGACCTTATATGACGTTCGTTTATAAAACAGCAGAGAGGCTGTGTGAAGTCAGCTACACAAAAAAACAGATCCTTAACAAATTGTTAGTGGTATATTTTACCTCAATTTAAAAAGGTTTTCTTTTCTTCTTAATAAAAATTTAAAAGCAGTACTTCGCCGGTGCCAAGTGCGGGGATTTCAGCGACTGAATTTAAAAAGGTTTTCTTTTCTTCTTAATAAAAATTTAAAAGCAGTACTTCGCCGGTGCCAAGTGCGGGGATTTCAGCGACTGACACATACAGATATATTCATGAGTGCAGGTACTATGGAAACAGAGCACCGTGTAAACCTAAAGTTTAAATTAAGTTCATAGACCTACAAAAGGTTGCCATTGATTTGAGGCAAGGTTGCTTTTCTCCTGTACAACTATACATTGCATTCTTAACAGTAAG